>NW_005300890.1:0-692 GCF_000412655.1 Myotis brandtii
AAAAAAAAAAAAAGTCAAAAGTGTTCTTGTGACATAGACCAGTGCTTTTCAGTAAGATCCCAGGACCAGCAGCATAGGTGTCACCTGGGAGCCTGTTACAGATGCGGATTCTCGGGCCCCACCCAGACCTACTGAATCAGACACTCCGGGGGTGGGCCCAGCACCCTGTGCTTTAACCAGGCCCCTGGCCATTCTGGTGCACACTCAAATTCAGAACCACTGGTCTCGCCCTGCCTTCCTGGGTGTGGTCCGGAGTCTAACACTGGCATCACCTGGCAGCTCGCTGGAAATGCAAAATCCCAAGCCCCGACCTGGACCTACTAAATCAGAATCCACAGGCTTCAGGGGTGATTTGTATGCTCGGATTAAAGGTTTATCAAAGGTTTGGAAGCACTGATCTAAGCCACATATGCCTTCAGGGGCCAAGTAGACAATGTCAGTGAATGAAGGCAGCCTGGACTTCTCCATAGAGAGCACAGCCCGTCTCTGACTTATGATGGTTCAACTTATGATTTTTTCTACTTCACGATGGTGCAAAAGTGATAGTTTAGTAGAAAATATACTTGGAAATTTGATATTCTCCCGACTAGCGATACGCCATATGATATTCTCTCATGATGCTGGACAGCGGCAGTGAGATGACTTTGCCCAACTGTAGCTACTGTTAGTGTTCTGAGCATGTGTAAGGGATG
>NW_005300891.1:0-692 GCF_000412655.1 Myotis brandtii
GATACCCAGGAAGGAACCTCAAAGGACATGGAAAATTCAGAGTTTAGTCCCCTTGCAATCAGGAGAGGGTTTTTAGAAGGTGACCATCTAAGATGAGAAGGTCACCAGGTACTCAATGCTAGTACTTCTCATCCAAATAACAATGCTGGCTCTAGTTTTCAAGAGCCTATTGTGCACCAGGCTCCAAACCCCATTTCTCATGAATCCCACTTGGTAGCCGCCTTTTTCTAAATGAGAATGCAGAAGCTCCGAGGGAACGGGCAGCTTGCCCAGATCGTCCAGCTGCCCGGTAGCAGGGAGGAATCTGAACTCGAGTCTGCCTGATTCCACAGCCGTGACTTCTTCCTCCGCCCCTCATTGATATATTACCTTGCATTGCTCTCAGATGATTCCAGATGTGTTCATTTCACATCCCAACCAACTTCTCGGTATCTTGTCGTCAAGGCTCGTCATATTCCCTGAAATATCCCACAGTCCTGGGCCCTTTAGTAAGTGCTCATTAAATGCATCGGGTTTATTGCTAGAGTGACAGGAAAAGGTGTGTCAGCCCCCAAAGTATGTTGTGACTTCATCACGGGGAATCTTCGGCCACAGAGTAGTGACGCACAGTAGCTGATCAGAACCATGATGAAAGCCACTTGGAGGGGCAAGTGACAGGCACCCAGCCCACACTGTTCTCACGCAGCCACCCG
>NW_005300892.1:0-692 GCF_000412655.1 Myotis brandtii
TTTCCTACTTCCCTGCTCTTCCATGCTCCATTGTTTCCCTTTTTCTTCTCTCTTTGCCTCCACGAACCTCTCTTTCAGTTGATTTAAAAAGTAGCTCCACACCCACCCTGGCTGCTCACATCTGGCATAACTCTGGCTCTTCTCAGGGGATCTGGATGCCGTTCAAACCTACCTAGTGGTTAGGGTGACGATGTCAACAGCTTTACAAACGCCCAGGCTCATTTTGCCTCCCATCCCTCGTGATATGCTGGCAGGGGCACTAAAGAGGCCACAGGACTTACAAGGCCACAGCCAAGTCCGTGGCCAAGAAGGAGCTCTCAACATGAGGATGGTATGCACACAGGCCACCCTTCGCTTCCTTCTCACACAGACACATGAGTCACCCCAGAGCACGCTCTGCTTCTTCTCATCAGAATTAAATTCACTTAACATTTTAAAGGAAAAAGTATCTGCAGATATTCGCACAATTGACTCTAAAGGACGCAATACGTTTCATGTACATTTGCTTTCCATTTAAGTCAAGGCCGGCACACTCAAAGCAGTGTTCTCTAGCAGAGGCAGGCTTGACTATTAGCATAGAGCTTCCTTTTCTCTTTCCCTTCTCCCCATCTGATAGCCACATTTCACCCTTAAATATTTTGTTTTCTTTTATTCAGTCGTTTAGGTTACTATATTAGTAGGAGGGAGGGGGG
>NW_005300893.1:0-692 GCF_000412655.1 Myotis brandtii
GGAGTATTTTAATGGCTTCAGATGAGGTTAGAAAGGTGGGCTAGGATTTATTATGAACTTTCAATGACCTCTGTTAATGAACTTTTCTATCCATGGGATACTTTTCAAAATGGAGTGTGCCTAAGAATTACTCTACTATGTGTTTAACATGCAGATTCCAAGGCCTTACCTCCAGAAATTCTGAGAGGCTCAAATTGACCTTGATGGCTCATGAACAGCAATGTCCCTTGCAGATCCTCCCACAAAGAATACATTTGGGGTGGGAAACAGCAGAGGAATCTGAGGCAAGAAGGGAAATGAGGAAATTATTGCAATATCTCAAGTGAGAGATGACTTGAACAAATCACTTCTCTCATTTCACATTTTTGTGGGTCTGGTGGCTCCCTTAGTGGTGAGTGTGGGAAGCTAACTCTTTTGGTGATTTGTAGCCTCCAGTGCCCAGCACTGTGCCCTGTCATCCCATACCTGGTACTTGAGTGAATAAAGGATTTGGCCTACCCACCCTGGCAAACTTTGGGGGGCATATGTGTATTATTTTATGGGATTCTCCATCTCCTCCTGATTTCTCTTCTCTCATCTTGGATTTGGTAACATCACCTTCCAGGTGACAGTGCCCCCAGGTGTCCCTGAACCTTACCAGGCTCAGTTGGGTCTGTCCTGGCCTTTTCTACACTGTTCAGTTTCTCTGTCTC
>NW_005300894.1:0-692 GCF_000412655.1 Myotis brandtii
GAGAAGACTTGACCTTTGTGGTAAACACACCACACAACATACAGACGATGTATGGCAGATCATATACCTGAAATGGATATAATTTTATTAGTTAATGGCACCACAATAAATTCAATTTAAAAAGAGTAAATGAGACGTTTTGCACAAAAAATAAAGATTATCCATTTGAAAGCCATGGAATTATCAGCCTGCTCAAGTCAGCTATATGTATGGGTCCAGTCCCTGGGACAGGACACTGTGAAGCTGTGTTGCACACCCTGCTGAAAATGAGGTACCGTGTCAGTCATTAGTAAATTACCACCAGGAATGAAGAAGTCATTCTAATTTACTAACTGCAAAGAAAAAAAATCAGAAAATTCATAAAACGTTTTATTGATAGGATTGATGATCTAAAAATGAACAGTTTGTTGGAGGGTGCTTCAGAAGGCAATGTGTGTGTATGGATGCATGCACATTTGCTCTGATATTAGTCATCATAGGTAAGCTTCATTTTGTTGTTAATCACTGCTGAAACAGAAAGCTGGCTTATTTTGTTTTAATAGAAATCAACCAGAAAAAGATCTCCTTTTATCAATATGCAGAGAACAGTTTAGCCCACAGGATAGAAAACAAATCAGCACAGAAGAGGAGCCGGCCAATAAAACAAAAACGGTATGTGCTAACATAGACATAGGTGAAACATAAAATTAATA
>NW_005300895.1:0-692 GCF_000412655.1 Myotis brandtii
GGGGGGTTTTCGGGCCGTGATGGGTAACTTCGGACATGCGTCGTTACGCACATCCATAGTTACTTCTGAAGGATCAGTTCCTGGAAGGCAAACTGCAGCGTCCACGGACTTTTAAAAATCTCTGGACTGTCACATTCCAACAGCTCAGATTTCAACTGGAGCTGAAGGCATGAGTAGTGAGAACACATGCCCGAGAACGGGAACAGCATGTGTGAGAGTATGGGTGCTAGGACGTAGCATGTGGGGTTCCCTCCCTGCTAGTCCACTTTGAAGATAACACTGTCATGATGAGATCAAGTCAGTGACGGAACTGTCTTCCGTTCAGGCACAAAACCACGGCTCCGCGGTAATTTGGTAAATGCTCTTACCGAAGAGCATTCCTTTTTCCTTGCACAGCACACAGCACACAACTGGGTGTGTGGTCAATGTGTGTTGGACTGAGCTGAGTCAATCCTCCTCCTTCAACGCCCTGTCAGCCGAGAATTGTGGGATAAAATGCAACAACTCGGAAATTGACAGAAGGGCTTGATTTATCACAAGTTTGTGATCACGAAGGAAGAATTTCATTCTACAAACATCCCCTTTTCCTCATCATTTACATTCCCAGTTTTGATTCCATAGCCTTCCAGACATGCAGGAACTATGCAATGGGATGAAAACGTGAAACACGAGCACAGCCGTTTATCACGTTC
>NW_005300896.1:0-692 GCF_000412655.1 Myotis brandtii
AGGAATCGAACCGTGACTTCCTGGATCACAGGTCAATGTTCAACCACTGAGCCACAATGGCTGGGGCTAGTGTGACTCTTAAAGCTGAATCCGCTGAAGCAAGTGCCCAGTCCCAGCAACAGTGGGAAACATGGCTTATTTGGGCTCAGACACCATACTTGCAGTAGTCACAGAGCCAGAAACAGAGGGTCAACTAGGTCCCTAATTGTTGACACACTCCCCTACTCCTGGGAAGGTAATGGAATTTGGGGGAAAAAACAATAAGCAAGCAATTTATTGTTGAAAACTCCAACAGAGCTGAAGGAATCATATACAAGCCTCACTACTGCAGAGGGACAAGCAGTACCAAATCACAATGCTACACACCACAGCAAGAGGAGAGGAAAATGCATTTATCCACTGGGAGTTCTCAAATAAATGGTTCCCAGAGAGCCATTCTACCTGCTTCCCCCACACACTTCTTGGCAACTGCTGGTAAAATTGGCAAGAGGGAGAGGAGGAGGAGGAGGGAGGGTAGGGCAGTCTTCAGGCCTGTATTTTGAAACTGAGAAATCTATCAACCTGGCAGCTAGGCCTTCTTTATCCAGGGCCCACTAGGGGCCATGATACAGTCCAGAGTCCAAAGTGGAGAAACAAGTTCCACTTCCTGTCAGCCAAAGCCCAGAATCTACCTGTCATACTAATTATGACAA
>NW_005300897.1:0-692 GCF_000412655.1 Myotis brandtii
CTTTGCCAGAGGCATAGGATGAAGTCATCTGGATGCCCAGGGAATCAATGATTAACAGAGTCTCCTGATCAATCTTCACAAAATGGAGGTAACCAAGCAGGCCTATGAGGGTGATGAAGATGGCAGCAGAGAGGATCATGCTGTTCTGAAGAGAGAGCCAGACACCGGCAGTAAGATTACCAGATGGTCTTCTGCATACGCCACTGTTTAATAAGTCAACTCCAGGCAATGTAGGAAAAAGCCTTTGTTCTGCTATGAGTTGAACAGGTAAGAAGAACATGCATGGAGGAAGAGGAAATCACTTTCATTTGTGCTCTGTAGAACTATGAAAGCATATGATGAAATACAGACAACAAACAGATAGATCCTGGAAGAGAACCTCTATCAGCAAAATATCCATCAGAGATTTTTCTTCCCAAACTGCAACTTAAGGACTCAGACGTTTCCTCTCACACTCCCGCAGAATAATATGTAGTGCAAAATCACAGACTGAGCAATAATAAAATGCTTCACACAGTGTAAGAGATACAACCCAACCACTCCTTCCTAATAGAACTTCGAGTGAATCATGATTGGTTCCCACTCCTGCCAATGACTGGTTTAGAAACGGACACATGACACAACTCTGACCAATGAGATATGAGGGAAGATCTCCTGGAGGGGTTTCTGGAAAACCAAGTCCATCTTAAAAA
>NW_005300898.1:0-692 GCF_000412655.1 Myotis brandtii
GGAAAGACAGAGGGTCCAGATTGCTTTAATTTAGAAATGTTCAAGTTGAACCATAGAATACTCACTGTGGATCCTTTTCTTCATTTTTATCTGGGTGAAGGGAAGATTCAGGATCATTTTTCTGTGCCTGATACTTGACTATTGATTCTGCCAATGAAATGTTACTGTCCATTTACTGAGCTTAGGAGTTGGTTCATTTAAAGTTCAGGGCATATGGAGCCAGCAGGATTCCCAAAAGAACTTTTACAGGTTCATGTTGGCAAACCTCAAAGCAAAAGCAGAATGTGAGTTCACTGTGAATTGAGAACATCTGGGGACATAAATGGACAGTTTTTAATGGGCAAGCTCAGCATTGAAATACAATTGTAATATTCACCAAATTCAGCTCATGAATGGAAATAGTTATATTCAAATATTGGGACCTAAGTGATGTTGTACAATAACTGTTTTCCAAATTATCTTAAGTTATGATAATGTAGCTACTTTTCAAGGATGGTGATTTCTCTGTTCTAAAACATTCAAATGCTCTCTGGGGCAGTTGCATGACTCTAAATCTAGGTTTTCTCCATCCTGGGAAGTCACTAAATAAAAGTCATCATGGCTGGAATGCACTGGGATCCATGCTAAACTTTTTTTAACTGTTTCTTCTGGCCCAGGAAATCAAAGTTGAATAAATCTAGGAGCTTTTTTCA
>NW_005300899.1:0-692 GCF_000412655.1 Myotis brandtii
AAAAAAAAAGTGAACAGAGGTTCAGGGAAATGGGAGATGTCATTGAGTGTACTAACATATGTATAATGGGAATTTCTTTTTAGTGATGGATGATATTTCATTATTTGCGCACATCACAATTTATTCACTTATCACTTGAAGGACATCTTGGTACTTCCACGTTTTAGCAATTATGCGTAGAGCTTCTATAAACATCTGAGTGTAGGTTTTTGTGTGGACATAAAATTTCCTTTTTATTATAATTAACATTCAGTATTATTTCATATTAATTTCTGGGTGAGCATAGAATACCCTGTTGCTCTAGTCAGACTCAGGCAGCACTATGAACGGGGTCCCTGAGTTGGTGGTAGCTGTTTCTATTTTTTTAATGCACAACATCTATTTTCCTGAGGGATTAAAATGAATGCTGTGTGCTAAGAATTTTGAACTTTTGTTTACAGAAGAAAATGAGCAGCTCAGATGTAGGATTCTGTATGTACCACGTGGTGCAGGTGTCGGAAACACTTATGCAACCTCTAAACTCCTTGACGAGGTTCCCTTTCCCTGACTTTGCCCACAGTTCAGTTCATGTTTACACAAATGAGAAAACAAATCAGTAGTTAACAGGAACACCGCGGTGCTGACACATTGAATTTCTCTTTAAACCAAATGATTTCAACAAGAGCAGGTTGCCCCAGTGGGGACTGTGCCAG
>NW_005300900.1:0-692 GCF_000412655.1 Myotis brandtii
ACCCTGAACCACGCGGGACGTGGGGGAACATTCACAGTGCCACAATATGAAAAATGGTGTGAAGCACTGGCTTATACAAGATGGAGTTTTATTTACCTCTTAAATAACAATCTAAGCATTATCACTCCCGGGCTGTTACTGTAGCACCTCAACATCCAGGATCCATGACCATTTAATAATCTCACACTGACACCTATATAAGCACTGCCTCAGACAAATGGTCTGAGATGGCACATGGCTATCTATATCTGTACTCCAAATTGAAGGCTCATCCCTACCCTGTATAGGTATAGGGCAAGAGTTGAACACATCACTTACAGTCATATCATATTGGCCATAAAATGGTCACTGAGCATGATTAACTTCAAAGGAATCTGGGAAGTGTACTCTTTCTTTTGGGCATACTTGCTCCTAGCTGCAATCAAAGGGTTTGTATTGATAATGGCTCATTTATCCCACAGGTATTATTGAGTGACTTCTAGGTCAGTGCTTTTCTGAGTAGAGATACATTAGAGACCTACATCAGTGAACAAAATTAAAAAGTCTACACTTAGTTTTACATTCTAATAGGGAAGACAGACAGTAAATACTAAACATTAAAAATAGGTATGTTAAGGTGTTTTCTAGAAGATTGTGAGTACTATAAAAGGATAGAGGAAGTAAAGGCAATCAGTAGTAGTATGCTGGCAAAT
>NW_005300901.1:0-692 GCF_000412655.1 Myotis brandtii
TAGAGCCACAATGATGGTAACTTGGGGAAACAAAATAGCTTTATTTTCGCCCTTTCTGAGTTGTCAGATTATTGCCTTGATCTCAAAAAGCCAAATGCGATAGGATAAAAAGTACAAGATAAGAAGTACATTTTTAATGTCTAGTCAGTTACCAATAATGCTGGAGTCAGATCTGGTCTTCTACCAGGAACATAATGGGCTCCTGTTTAACATATTTATGTTGGTTGTAAAATTAGGAACTGTCATTACAGCCCCACATCACCTGCATAAGTGCAAAACATATAAATCACGAGAAATTCCAGTGCCATAAAAATGCCATTGACTAGAATAGCATGAAACCATTTATAAGATACCTGTGTATCAAGCTGGCATGTACTGGGATGCACACTCAGATTTCTAGAGGATTTGAAAAACAAAGAGGAATAACTGTGCAGGTAGGACTCATGGATGTAAGACCTGAGGAAGACATTTGGGATCTCCAGGTTGACTACATTTTCTTAAATAAAATCCCTAAATATTTATGCATTTGCAGCATTTACTTACAGAACAGCCTGAGTCCTACGTGGGGAAAAGGAAGGAAAAGAAAGGCCATTAGTGGAGGGTGTGCATACCCACTGCAGCAGCACTGAGGTCAGCTGTCCTTCGGAAGTGAGCGCAGCTGCCCTCTGTCACTACTGGGACATGCCTCTTGG
>NW_005300902.1:0-692 GCF_000412655.1 Myotis brandtii
CTCAACCACTGAGCCATGCCAGCCGGGCTATTTTTCCAGTTCTAATCTGGAAATGGTCCCCAGGACAAGGCATTCACTGATGACCTTTTTGTGGTGGCAAACGTCACTGGATAAGAGATCATTCCCACGGCCTGAATGGATGGCTGAGGTTCCTTGTCTTGGAAAAGATAAATCTGGTTTTGAAAATTTAACAAGAATTCCCCAACCTTAATGAGTTATTCATTAGTACAGTTTAAAGTGATTCATGCCTCCCAATCAGTAACGTTCGTGTTTAAATGTGGATTCATCATCCAAAGGGTCAGAAGTTTGCTGAACGTGTCTGCATATTCGTAGACGCTCCGGATGCCAGAGGGCGGGCACCAAACTCACAGCGTCCAGGCCAGTGACTCCCCGTGAGGGGAGGAAACAGGGCAACTTCCGTCCATGTTTACTTACCCACGTGATTAATTGCTTGATCTCAAAGACTCCTTCCCCAGCACCCGCCTCTCTGGCTGAGCCCTGAAGGATCGGCAGCTGGAGTGCCTTGTCCTCTTAGGACAGTGACTGTCTGCCTGGCCCGGCTGGCGTGGCTCAGTGATTGAGCGGCGACCTCTGAACCAGGAGGTCACGCTTCCATTCCCGGTCAGAGCACATGCCTGGGATGTTTATTGATTTATGAGAGGAAGGGAGAAGGAGAGATAGAAACATCAATG
>NW_005300903.1:0-692 GCF_000412655.1 Myotis brandtii
CCTTTATGCTGGTCCCTACTCTCTTTCTTTATGGACAGGCCTTTTCTAATCGGTAACCCAAAGCAGTGGCTCCATGACTGTGCTTCCAGCAGCAGCTGTTGGGGCTCAATGGCTGGAGGCACAGTCGCAGTGAGTGCATGCCACCCCGTCCGACAGTGCGAGTCGGTTAATCATATACAACCCATCAACAGTGGGCCGCCTTGTAATTGTTACAGGGCCCTTTCAATTTCTTGCAATTTCCTTTGTCTCAGCAGTTTTGGTTGCATCCTGAAAAGTGTCAGGCTTCCTTGTTTCTGTAAGGATCTGACAATTCCAGCCTCACAATGCAGTTTAAATTGGACCAGCTGCTGCCTCAATGGAGCAGTCTGCCCATCTCCGAGGCATTAAGCCCAAAATTATTTCGAAAATTGAAGCCTTTGACTTGCTCTGGATTAATGTGATTAAGTAGGGCTTGCTTTAATTTGTAGCCATCTCTTCCTTTATTAATAATGTCTCTTCAATTGGAGCAGCACGTATGTATGGGAGACAACAGAAAGTTAGGGATTGCAATTTGCCTACAAGAAGAGTCTTTAATGTTTCAGTAGTGGCTTCAGTTGTGGGCAGATTTAGATCTGCTTGTTATTCTTCATTTTTTATGGAAACCTAATAAGCAAATGAGTCCTCCCTTCTTGTCTCCCTTTGTCCCTACCCCC
>NW_005300904.1:0-692 GCF_000412655.1 Myotis brandtii
TCAACCAAATTTTCAGGAAGTAAACTATTTTTGGCTGGAAACTTTTTCTATGTTTATATATGTTTTATATGTGTATATATACAAACAAGAATATAAAAATACATCATGAAATTTCATTAAAGAACATCTTTTCTAGCATGCCTACAAACTTCATCCAGATAAGACCAAGTTCACAGCCGTTGCTGATACTCCTGTACTGCTGCAAGCCCAGCTCAACACGAAGCAGCTTAGCGATGTAAGTGCCTTGATTGATACGCATGTGGGTGGCCCAGAATGCCTTGATTGTTTGAACTGTAAGCATTTACATGCTTAATCTTCATGCATGTAGTCATCATCCCAACGATGTCATTTTTCAAGATTTCTTTAAAATCTTGGAATGAAATGCCCGAAGCATACTGGGGAGAGGGACAATAAGTAGTAGAGGTGAAATGGTAGGAGATAAAGGAGGGGGTGATTTCTGTAGAAATAAGTAACTGCTAGATTGAATTGCAGCCTCAGGAAAAAATGATGTTAGACAATAATTAAAATAGCTAGTAATTTGATTCAGTAACTCACTAATTTTTAGTGGAAATTTGCTCATCAGGATTATACCAAAAACAATGCATACTAAAAATAATGCATACTAAAATTCCATGGTAACTTAAATAAACAACAGAAGCATTCACTTGAGTAGCTAACAAGGCAAGCATTTC
>NW_005300905.1:0-692 GCF_000412655.1 Myotis brandtii
AAAACTCTGTGCTGAGAGAAGACGATACCACCTGCTTCTGGGTAGACACTCACAGGCCCCGGAATCCTCTGACCATGAATTGTCTGCTTGGATAACAAGATTGTCATCGTGACCTCGTCTTGGCTCAAAGCCTCTTGTTTATTTCTGGTTTTCAGTCTTGCTCTCCGCATAGCTCAAATGCTCAAGAACGTGGATCATCGCTGTTCAAGTTTCCAAAGAGAATGGGATTTTCTGTTCCCAGCCATGACATGGGAGCATGGCCCGAGGACACCTGCTGTCCTTCCCAGGCGAGGGAGGGGTGGCTAATGCGATCAGGGAAGGCCTGGCATTCCTTGGGCCAGGCTTTGCTAGAAGGTAGGATTGTGTGTCTCAGGCTCCAGGTCGCCGGTGGCTCTCTTGGGCCTGCTGGCCATCAGACAGCCACCACCTCCCTTTAACTTCCTGTCCCCAGTGCATAAAGTACTCCTCCTCCCTCCTTTCTCCTCTCCCTTCGGGGAATTGGGAAGATGGACCAGCCTGAGGTTCGCTGTGGCTGCTCTGTATTTGCGTAGAGTGGGCTGCAAATGTCTGGATCTCAGGAGGGAGCAGAAGACCCCGACAGACTGCAGCACCAAGCTTCATTCTCAAACATGGTTTCCTGGAAACCCTGCTCAGCCATTCATCAATATAAAACCATTCACTCCATGCCCGGT
>NW_005300906.1:0-692 GCF_000412655.1 Myotis brandtii
CCATCCATCCATCCATCCATCCATCCATCCAACCACCTCCATCTCCCAACCATACTTCCATCCAACCGTCTATCCATACTTCCATTTACTCAACCACTCTCACCTACCCATATGCCAGCCCTGCCTTCATCCATCCTCATTGCATCTATATTCTAACATCTTTATGTCTTCTCATTGTACTTCAGAAAAAGTTCTAATGTTGTCTTCAAACATTTATAGCATCTACTGTGTGCATGGCACTATTTTAAATGGTTTACGAATATTGACTCATTCTGTTTCCTTAAGGACCTTGTAAGATCGATATTATTTTTATTTCCATTTTACAGATGAGCCAAATGAGAGATAAGGTGACTGTGGCAAATCATCCATGTAGTAAGTGGCCCTTCATAATTGAGTTCCTACTTTCCTATTCAGCCTCCTTTTCTACCGTTCTTGACCTGCACCTGGATTTTTTCTCTGTGCTAGTCATGCTGGCCTTTTATCAGTCTTCTTTAGTTCTCCTGCCAGAGGGCTTTGGTTCTTCTGGTCCCTCTGTCTGGATGGCTCGTCTTTCCTCTTGCCCCTTAATTCCTACTTCTTCAGAGCTCAGGTCAAGCCTGAACCACTTAGAGAGCTGATGGTGCTCAGTCCCCTGTCACAGATCGACTATTACTCAGCCACATGGACATCTTCTTAGAATGTCTCACAGCAAC
>NW_005300907.1:0-692 GCF_000412655.1 Myotis brandtii
AAAAAAGGAAATACATATACCATTTTATAGGATTATAAGGATAGATGATATAATCATTTAACACTGTTCCTTGCATAACAATTACTAAAAAGAGAAGTTTTAAAATTAATTTTATAGAAATATTTTGTTACTTTAAGAACTTATAAAATAGCTCTTAAGAGTCCTGGAGTTCCTAGGAGCAATTTGAAAGCCACAGGATGGCATTTATAGATTTTGACTAATCTAAACCAAATCCAATACCCCTTTTCTGACCTCAACCAAAGCTGGACCTTTCCATTGGCTAAGAATTCTCTCAACACTTATGTACACAGTATGCCCTATTACCACTTGTCAATTTATGTGCTTCATCTTTTTACTTGTATATTAATAAGAATGTTTTGTTCCTAAGAAAAAGAACAAATGCTCCAAGTTTATGGATTATCCTTTCTCCTTCTTTTCTATCCCACACAACATCTGATACTGATTCATTTATTACACAAATATTTTTGAGTGACTGCTCTAGATCAGTCATGACTCTGTTGACTATACTAATCCAGGTTCATGGGATAAATCAATAAACAAACTTTACAAAATCTCTCATCCTCATGGAGACTGCATTTTAGTAAGGGAAACAAATAGTGAACAACAAATCTAGGCAATTAGCTAGCTATGTGGCAGAGTTAACCAGCTGTCCACCAGAATTTTATTTCCTA
>NW_005300908.1:0-692 GCF_000412655.1 Myotis brandtii
GGAGAAAATGAAACACATTATGGCAACAGTATCAGAAAACCAGTCTGTTCTGTGCTGTAAGCACCCAGAACATATCCTTGATTCTTGTACGCACTGCCCTACGGAAAGTGGGTAGAAGGAACGTTAAATACTGAAGTTCCATAAAGAGGACATAACCACTGGAAAGAAAGTTGGTGCTCAACTGCGATACCCATCACCTGGATCTAACACAGCCACGTTCTCAGGGCAACGCCACTCAGCAAGCTTGCACCTCACTCTGTCCACACACCGTCAAACGCAAGCCACCATCTTCCCATTTGTTACTTAGAGAAGATTCTCCTTGGCACCTCTCCCCACCCCTTACCAAAGCATACGTACTCTTCCACATCAGAAGGAAAAAAAATGGTCCTCACCCCCTTATCTCAACATGTAATCCTCACGGTCCAATCAGAACATTCTTCCTAGAAAATCCCCCTTCAGTCGCTTTTCAACACTCTGTCTTGGATCTCCCGAAGAGCTCTCCTGTCCAGTCTTCTTGCTCCAGAGTTCAGAATCCAAACCTGTTTCTCTGGCTTCCAGGCGATTTACCTGGAGGCAGGCAGCCCGGCCAAGAAACAGGCCACTCAGGATGTTGCCAAGGGCACAGGAAGACTCACCAAATGCCTGGAAACGGGAAAGAGCTGGGTCTTCCCAAAGGCCAGCACTCACTTTTT
>NW_005300909.1:0-692 GCF_000412655.1 Myotis brandtii
CTACAACCAGCTGAAGTAAGTTGTATCTCTCACAGAACTTGTTTCTCTTCTCCAACTTGTCAAGTTTATTGGCATATGTTTGTTCATAATATTCCAACTTCCATTTCATGTATCTATAGCATTAAATGATATCACAGAGGTCAGATAAGAAGAAAGACTAAAATCAACCATTTTAAACATCATCTCAAGAAATTAGGAAAGAGGGAAGAAAAAATAAAGATGAGAACAGAAATTGAGAAAATAAAAAAAATGTACTATAGAAAAAACCAAGACATGTTTTGTTAAAAACTAAATAAAATCAATAGCTCCCCCAAAACCAACATTAAGAATGAAAAAGAGAATAAAGATATAATAAAAAAGAGTGAAGTTTAAAAAAAAGGAATGAAAAAGAGGACATTACTAAAGATCCTACATTAGAGACATTAAAGATGGTAAGAGAATGCTATGGACAATTATATGCCAAGAAATTTGAAAATTTAGATGACAAATTTCTAGCAAAATATAACGAACCAAAATACAATTACCCAAAGCAAACACACACACAAAACAGGAAATCTATTAGCGAAGAGTAATCCATAATTAAAAATTTTCACACAAAGAACACTCCATGACCATTTGGCTTCCTCAGAGACTTTCACATAACAATTAAAAAAGAAATGACAGCCCTAGCCAGTTTGGCTCAGTGGATAGAG
>NW_005300910.1:0-692 GCF_000412655.1 Myotis brandtii
CGCCTAACCTGGCCCCGCCCCTCCTTCCCGCGAGCCTCCTAGCGACGCTGAACTCTCGCGAGAAGTTTAACGACACTTCCTCTCCGCCAGAACGAGTGTACGTGGGTACGTACACCTTGTTTGCCCCGGCTGCGCAGTCGCAACTCGGAACCTTACCCCAACCCGGAAGGAACGTATCGGTCTTCGAGCTCCAAGTCGGAAGTTGACTAGAGAGACGGCTGCTTCCGTCCCCTCTAGGACAGCGGAACAACTAGGCAGCCATCTTGTCTGAGGCTAACCTGTGAGCCTCTGCGAGAAATGGACACAAAAAGATAAAGGGGGAGCCTATTTATGTTGTTAAAACGGAAGAGAACGAGGAATTAACTATGGAGAACCCTGAAGAGAACAGTGATTTTCACTGGGTTCTGGTACCAGCGACATGGTTGTGTCATCAGGGCTGCGTTGGGCACGTGACGGCGCCGCCGGGGGTAAGGCTACTCATACCAGGCGCCACACACTATGACCTTAAACACACGCTCTCCTGTCCCTGTGGTTTGCGGAAGCACTTCCGGGGTGCCTGCGCCCCCGCCACTGACCATTCTGCAAGTCTCCAGTTCTCACCCGGTGTGAATGCTGGGACTGTATTCCGCTCTGCTGGCTCCAGACTCTCAGTAAAAGTCCCTAACAGCGGTTCTCAACCTGTGGGTCGCGAC
>NW_005300911.1:0-692 GCF_000412655.1 Myotis brandtii
TCTGACACTGGTAAGTTTGATCATCTTTTCAGACCTTTGTCATCATTTGAATGGACATCCATTTGAATGGATATAAATGTCATTTTAAATTATCTACGAACCCTTTCTCATTAAGTAAAAGGGAAAGGCTGATACACAGGCCTTTTGGTCTCACCCCTCTAAATGATCAATTTAGAATGTTCAAAAACCACAAACAAAATAATGAATGAACATGAATGGGTTCTCTCTCATCTAAAGTTCTAGATGCCACGATGACATGCACAACCTACAGGAAATCCCAAATGACCCCCAAGACCCCTGAGACACTGGACACAAATGTAACCTTCACGTGGGAATCCAAGAGACTAACATTATGGCCACTGCCAAGGTGCCATGGACTGAATGTCTGTGTTCCCCCAAAATGCATATGTTGAATTCATAACCCCCCAGGTGATGATGTTAGGAGATGGGGACTTTGGGGGATGATTATGTCATGAGAGTGGAGCACTCATAAATGAGATTAGTGTTCTGATAAGAGAGCCCAGAGAACTCCCTTCTCCCTTCTGCAATGTGAGGACATGGGGAGAAGACAGCTGTCTATGAACCAGGAAGTCCTCAGCAGACACCAAATCTGCCAGGGACTTGATCTTGAACTTCCAGCCTCGAGCACTGTGAGAAATAAAATCCTTGTTTATGAGCCACCCGGTCTGTGG
>NW_005300912.1:0-692 GCF_000412655.1 Myotis brandtii
TTACACAGAAAAACCACTATGCTTCAAGCTTTCAGTTTCCCACAATGGACTCTTTGTTTACAACAGCCCTTTCAAAATCTATAAAAGAGCCATTTTCCTACTTTATTCTCTGGACTTGCACATGGTTTGTTATTAGACTTGCAAATTGAAATTCTTTTTTGTTCCCCAATAAACTCGTATTGCTGGAGAAATATCTGGTTGTCTATTTGTTTACGGTCAACAAATTTAATATAAATAATATTAACTAGAAAAATATAATTTACAAAATTAATGATATTATTTTTGGGTATTTTTAACATGCACAGTATCTGGACAAGTTTATAAAATATACATGTTAAAACAGAAAACAAATCTGAGATCCAAAGTTTATTCTTGTATAGACGAGGAATAATGCTTAAAATAAAATGATTTAGCCCAGCAGGTGTGACTCAATTGGTTGAACCTCGTCCCATACACCAGGAGGTGGCCAGTTTGATTCCAGGTCAGGCACATGCCCAGATTGTGGGCTCGATCTCCAGTAGGAGCATGCATGATGCAACTGATCAATGTTTCTCTCTCATCAATGTTTATATCTGTCTCTCCCTCTCCCTTCTTCTCTTTAAAATCAATAAAAAATATTTAAAAATAAAACAAAGTAATATAGCAGAGAAAGTATACCTAAAAATAAACAAATGTACCCCCCTAAAAAAATA
>NW_005300913.1:0-692 GCF_000412655.1 Myotis brandtii
GATAAGAGAGCAGATGATGCTCCGGGTGTTGGGCCAACTGCCATTTCTTGCCCTGACCCGGCCTGTCACCATGGCTCCGTGGCTAGTGTGGGTTTACTCGTGTCCGTTTCGGGCAGGAAAGTAGGAGCATAAATATTTAACCTTCAGAAAAGGGCCTCGTTTACTGGAACTCTGACCGTAGGAACCAGGGCGATAAATCTCTCGGAAGTATTTCAATATGCATAAGAGAATGAAACCACATGGCTGACGGGCTAACTTGAACCTTTGTTTCCCTCTCTCTTAAAAAAAAGGGGACTTCTGGACAGATAGACAATCATCAGGCGTAAGTGACGACATTTATCTTGTCAGGTGGCCCCCGCCTGCCTCCCCAGGCACGGAAATTTGTATCGAGTCTGTCCAAAAGCTTAAAGGAAAGTGTGTTTTACCGCTGCCAATAGGTTTTGTTCTGCTGGAAAGGAGTCATTTCCCTTTGCTCTCAGTAGATTGAAAGGAAATTCTCATTCTTTGACGGCCTGTCAATAAGCAGAGGGCGAAGAGAGGGGACAGATCCTGCAGACCGAGGTCCATGGCGCCACGTACGTGTGCTTTCTGAAGGTTTCTGTTCGTTAAAGGAGCCGCTCATCAGCAAAGAGAAACTGAATTTCTTCTCAGTGCATAACGCCGTCTTAGATGCCGAGACGAAATTTAAGTCC
>NW_005300914.1:0-692 GCF_000412655.1 Myotis brandtii
GGGGGGCCCTTCCTAACTGACGGGCCTGCTGCAGACCTGCCTCCATGTCAGCCCAGACCAGCCTGCCCATGGCCGAGCCTCAGGGTGACCTGACCTGGGCAGCAACTGTGTCTGGGGCTGGAGCAGGGGAGTGGCCGGTTGGGGGGCCACCCGTGTCCCCTGTCCTGGTTCTCTGCTGTTGCATAACCAGCTACCGGTGCTTGGTGGCTTCACACAGCTGGTGCTCAGGATGCAGGCAGGGCTCAGCGGGCAGCCCCAGCCACCTGGGTCCTCAGCCGGCTCGGTGACCGTCAGCTGCTGGCGAGCCTCAGTCACACCTGTGCTCGGGCCTAGTCCCACCTGGAGGTCACACCAGGCTGTCCTGGGGGAGGGGTCGAGGTCAGACCAAATTCAGGGAGCCTGGGTGCCCAGGTCTGGGAGAGGCTGAAGGAGAGGAAGGCCCGGCCTGAAGGCTGTGGCAGAGGCCCAGGCCCTCCCTCTGCACATCCTCCGGTCCCTCCACCAGCCACTCATCCTGCTGGCCTGGCACACCTCCCTCCATGGCCCCCGGTGCCAGCAAAGCCCTCTGCCCCAGGAGCGTCCGGGCCTGGGTCCCTGGGTCCCTGGGTCCCCAGGCCAGGCCCTCCCCTGGCAGAGCCGTCCAGAGGGCGCCACGGCCAGCGACAGGAAGTGAGGCTCAGGGCAGTGAATGG
>NW_005300915.1:0-692 GCF_000412655.1 Myotis brandtii
CATCTTCATCTGTATTTTAACAAGCTATCCAGATGATTCTGATGCATATAAAAGTTTGAGAAACACTGTCCTAAAGAAATAACTGTGCATTGTTATGCAATGCAGCTACTAGGAGCAAATTAATGTGTTTTTTTAAAGAGACATTTCCTGGGCTTAACTAGAGAATTTTCTTTAATCAAAAAAGGAAGTTAGCAATGACCAGACTCAGGACTTGCACATGGGCCCAGTTGGACTATCACTGAGTCAGAGCTAGGTGCTTTTAGATCCACCCCCTAGAGTGCAGATGGGGAAAGTAAGTCTTTAAGACGAGCAACTTGCCCAAAGGTGCACAGTAAGTCATGACAGGCTGAAAACCACAACTCTGAGTAAAAGTGTTATGTAAATGTGGTGGTCAACTCCTAATTATCCTGGGAAAGGATAACTCCTAGTGACTGTGAGTGTGGATTAACTGATTCTGGTGGCTGGAGTTTGGAGCCACCTCTCTCAGTGGTCAGGAGACACTCTGACAGCTGAGCTGTATTGTTTTCTTCACCAGCTATCCCCAAACCCTCCCACCCCAGCCTCACCCCACTGCCCACTAGTCTGTCGTCGTTGGAAGTCAAAATGTTACACAATGGGACTATATTCATACTGCTCTCACTGTATGAAATAAGTCATTCTCAATTCAACAGATGTCCTTTCCTGGAAAAAAT
>NW_005300916.1:0-692 GCF_000412655.1 Myotis brandtii
TAATTAAAGAAATGCCCGTGTGCCTTCCCAGGCGCTCTCTACACCTGTGGATGCCTATGAGTAAATTTTTCATTCATTGTGATTGCAACTTCTGCTTTTTCATATAGTTGATTCATGTCTCTTTTTCCAATTCCAGAAAATTTTCCCGCTATCATTTTTTTTCCTTTCTGTAACCCTTCTTTAAGACATGGATGCATAGCCCACGGACACAGACAACACCATGGTTAGGGCCAGAGGGAGGGGAGGATGGGTCCTAGTGAGGGGAAGCAAAGGGGGAGGGGAATGAGGGGCATCTGTAATAGTGTCAACAATAAAAATAGAAGTTAAAACTTCAATTTCTATCCCAATGTCCACTGTCCTTTCTTGATAGTTACAAAATCTGAACTCTGACTTTTGTTCAGTAGAGCCACGGCCATGGCAGCAAATGCCGGCCAGTGAGCAGGGAACATGGAAAATCCTTTCACTTCTGTCACCAGTCACGCCGCTGTATTGTGAGGCGTTAATAATGCGGCAGGTTAGATACTGCTTATTCCCAACATCGCCATCCTATAGAGACCATTCGGAGGTCAGCGGGGACGTTCTTTCAGCCCCTCTTCAACTGGCACCTCGCCTTCCCTTCTGTTTTATGTGTGAACAACTCGTGGGGTAACATCAGCCAACGTTGTCATGATCCGCATGGCGCTGTCACGCAG
>NW_005300917.1:0-692 GCF_000412655.1 Myotis brandtii
GAAAAATATCTTCTGGTGAGGATTAACAACAACAACAGAAAAGACTATAAAAACAGACCAATATTTACCATGGTGGTAACAACAGATTTCTAGAATCTTAGAAACAAAACCCACTTTACAGAAATAATCAGTACATTCCCATTAAAGAATACCAGAACAAAATGCAGTCATAGTAACCATGGTTGAAATAAAAGCTAAGCTCTAAAAACAAAGAATTTTACCCTTCAAGAAACAAAGAAGGAAAAGAAGAGCATATATTTTTAGATTTGGATTATTTGTGTATTGGAAAGGGACCCTGTAGTGACACTATGAGGTGGAGGCCCGTATTCTGGTCCTGTTTACATCATGATGAACAGATTCAGGAGTCACCAGTGTAGGGCAGTGATAATCATTGTGGAAATTCTATGTATAATTATCTGTAAGTACAATGAAAAATCAGAGGACAGATAGGCTAAGAGATAATTCCTATAATTAAAGTGCAATAGAGACAGTACCAGCATGTATCACCAGCACTTTAACACCCACAATAAGACAACAAGGACTTAATCAGCTCAACACTTAACCATTATGTAAGTGCTTTTTTAAAAGAATAATTGTGAATGTTTTTTCACTTATCAGATCCTCCAGAATAAAAAAATCATACTCTAATTCAAGTTGCTTTTCAGTTGTAAATAATTATCTTTCAGCATATG
>NW_005300918.1:0-692 GCF_000412655.1 Myotis brandtii
AGGAGCAGGCACAGTTGCTGTTTTGTGTATAGTCTGCATAGAATGTACTTATAACTTGGGAGACTGCCTGTGAAGTAGTTGTCTGTGTGAAGATTGTCAGCAATCAACCTCTTATTTTTCCTTTGTCGTATACTTGCCTCTAATGATTAGTAGCATATGTTCCAAATCATGATGCATGGAAGTTTGAAAAGCATTCTTCTTGCCTTGACACAAGAATAAAAAGTTGCCGCGTGTAATCTCCCCAGTTTTAAGAGGCTATTAACTTAGCTGAAGGGGGTGAGTATGAAATGAGTGCTAGTGGATCTAAGAAAGGCAATAGGGAGAGTTGAATGTAACAACCATACTCCAGAATCACTTAAAGGGCTGAACAATCAGGACCTCAATCATTGAGTTTCTAAGGCAGTAAATATTTTAACAGTGGAGAAGTAGTAACTTCAAAGTGCTCAAATCATTTCCCGCATTGATGTAAGTACGGAAGTCAAGGTGATTCATTTCAAAAGCTAAAGGGAAAACTTGGCATACAGTCTATACAAAATCTACTGGCCACTTGCAGACTCCTAGTGAGAGAGAAAAGAGGCCACAATCTACATTAAAACACCATTGCTCTCAAATGCCCATGCCCCCCAAAGCAATCTAGATTCAACACAATTCCTATCACCAATGGCATATTTCACAGAACTAGAACAAATATT
>NW_005300919.1:0-692 GCF_000412655.1 Myotis brandtii
TGTGGCTTGCGAGCCGCAGTTTGCCGACCACTGACTAAGGCAAGAATCAACAAGTGTTTTTTTTGTTTGTTTTGTTTTTTGTTGTTAAGTCAGATAGTAAATATTGGGCTTGCTGGGAAATTGGGTCTCTTTTGAAACTACTCAACACGGCTGTTGTGCTGAAGGATCCACTGACACATGTATATAAATGGCATGGCTGGGTCCCAATAAAACTTTATATATAAGAACAAACATTGGGCTGCATTTGGCCTGTGCGCCATAGCTTGCTGACTCCTGCTCTTGGGTTGGAATCTATTGCCAGCATTCACTGAAGTCATGGGAGCTACACTTTAGCTTCAAGTAATGGGACTGATATTCACTGAAGGCCATCTAGTTTTCCAAGGAAGCTTCTTGAAACATATTTAAAATTGAACACAAACGTACACGATCCAGTAGGTAGAAAGCCATGCGGGGACTGGTCTCACTGACACTCAGGACACATCTATGGCACCCCGACTCTTACAGATCCCAGAGTATTGGTTGATAGGGATGTGCATGGTAGGCACTGTTTCCAAGGAGTGGTGTGGATGAAGCAGGATTGCATTTGGAGTAGATGGGAGGTGAGGCCACAGCGAGAGGCAGGTGTAGACCAAGTATCAGCAGTCCTCAAGGCCCCTGTGTTTAGAGATATGTTAGAAGCACTCGTGGGAATA
>NW_005300920.1:0-692 GCF_000412655.1 Myotis brandtii
AAAAAATGCACAAAAAATTTCAAGGAGATTGATGAATCAAAGATTGATGCTTAAGTTCCTCTGTATAAAAGAGATAATGAAACTTCTCAACTGAATATTGAAATGATAAATGATTACATTGATGATTATGGCAAGGATAAATGCATCATAATGCAGTTATCAAGATCTCTATGCAAGGTCAGTTCTGTGTAGTGTAGAATATTCCTCACTAGATGATCACATATATGTGAGATCCCGATGTCTCTTTCCACAAGGCTAAAGCATTATAGCCTCTTTCTCCTAATTCATACAGAGAAGAACTCAATTAGAAGATAACAATTTGACTGCACTCGGGACTCATGATTTCATTCCTGCCTGGAAGAGATTATGAGGATCAGAAAATTCAAGCATTGCTTCTCATGAGGAAATTGGGAATTAACTTACACATAGTACCTAGAAAAGTTAAACTTCTATTCTTGATGCTTGCTTTCTTAACAGGTGACTGTAATAGACCATAGGGGTATAGTCTCAGTAACCAAATATCATAAGAGGATAAAGGACTGGCATGTTCAAAAGATTTTCAGCCCCACCAGCATGCCTAAGTGCTTGAGCATCTACCTATGAACTAGGAGGTTATGAACTAGGAGCATCTACCTATGAACTAGAAGGTTTGATTCCCAGTCAGGGCACTTGCCCAGGTTTCAGGCTTAATC
>NW_005300921.1:0-692 GCF_000412655.1 Myotis brandtii
TGTATATTCCACATTTTGTTTATCCATTCATCTATCAATGGACATCTGGGTTGCTCCTACCTTTTAGCTATTGTGAATATCACTTACTAGTAGTTCTTAAAACCATATGCATGATTATTCCTATTTTGTAGATAACAAAACATAAACCCAGAAGAAAGGACCCACTTACTCAGGATTACACTGTGAATGACAGTGTTCCCATTTGGTGCCAAAGCCCAGTTTCTCACCATTGCTCTACAATTCCTCACTCAGCCCCACACCAGACCCTCCTTTGTGCCCATCCTCTGGGAACCCTGTGCTCTATCCTGAGGCGCTAAACCTAGCCTGCTTCATACAAATGTATTGTGTTAATTTTGCTTGTGCGCATTTCAAGGTAGACCAGCCTTTCAGTTAATAGCTGTCGAGAAGCATCCTAGTTTTCTATCTCATTCATCCTTTCAGCAAGTGTTGCTTATTTTGTTCCTGTTAACTAAGGTTACAGGAACAAAATAAGATATGATCTCCATCCCTGCATAGCTCACAGTCCAGTGGAAACCCTGAGTTTCTGAATCAAAGCACCATTGACATTTTGGGCTGGAGAATTCTCTTTTGTTGGTGTTGTCCTGTGCCTTGTAGAATGTCCAGAAGCACCCAGGCTCCTACCCACATCCTTTGGCCAGTTGTAAGGATCAAAAATGTCTTCAGACATTGCC
>NW_005300922.1:0-692 GCF_000412655.1 Myotis brandtii
AAAAAAATGTGTATAACATTTTTGGGGACACCCTGTAGAATAACAGAAGCTCAGAGTTAAAGAATTTTATCAGACCCTCCCAACTCTGTTTGAATCTCTTTTCCAACACCCCACATTCACTCATTCATCAAATCCGTATAAAACACTGACTAAGACCTATGCACTCGGAAGGCCCTTTGAAATGGTCTGTAGTGAATATCCTCCAGTTATAAGAAATCCACTCTGACCTGAGGGATCTCATTCCATGTGGTACAGCTCTAATGGTCAGAACTTATCCCTTGTAATAAAAGCCAAGTAACCTTATCATTAGATAGGTTTGGGGGGTAAAAAGTAAAATGTCAAGTGCTTGGCCACTGCTAGCTGGGAGATACGACTTACACACCTGAAGTGAACAATGCAGGGTGTGTTCTGGTGTGGGTACTAATTAAATGTACTCAGAAAAGCTACAAGGAACAATGAAATTTTCACTGAGGAGGCAGAACTTAAAATGAAACCTTAAAGAACCAGAACATGAGGAGGGGGAAAGCAATTTTAGATGCAACCAACAAAAAGAATAAAGGCACAGATGCACTCATGGGGAAAAAGGATATGTGTTTGACAATGCGGAAGGTCCTGAAAGCTTGACAAAGGAGTGTGAAATTGATAGGATGAGAACCAGGAAGCCTCTGAAAGCCATTGAAGCATTCAGTTTC
>NW_005300923.1:0-692 GCF_000412655.1 Myotis brandtii
TTTCCAAAAGGAATAACTGAGTTTAAAAAGAGGAGGTGAAGTCCTGATGCAAAAATGACCCTTAGTATATTTAAAATGAACCTGGTGTTTGGTGCAAAATCTCTAAGAAATTGATCACAAAATATTCCTAATGGTCGATATTGGGTGATGGGGCTGTCTTTTGAATTATTTTATATTTCCTAGTGAGGTCTGAGTGACTGTCATTATTGAGCACTGTATTGAAAAGGCCCAGAAAACCCCCAACAGTTGGGGAAAGCCGGTGACTCTGGCCTTCAGAGTAGGTGACTGCAAGTTGCTAAGTAACCCAGGAAGGACTTTGGAAGAATCGTCCATTTGGAAAGCAAGTGGTTTTGATCACACAGGAAACCGCTCACTAGCCACTGCAGGAACCACTGTGCCCCAGGAGCTGCGGGAAGAGCGTGCTGGCCGCCTGCAAAGGGCGGTTAGGACTTTTCCCTGCTCTCTGCTCCCGTGTTTTTTTCAAGCCCGAAAGGCGGGGCGGAGGGAAGCTGGCCCGCGCACGGCCCTCCACTGCCCTCTGCTGGTCCGACACACCGGGGCCCCGATCTCGGAGGAAAATCCGTGTTTCCCGCGGACTTGCTGGTGGAGCCAGAGGGACCGGGGCCGAGGAAGGCTGACTGGGTGGAGAGGAGGGTCCCGTAACAGAGGGAACGCGGACAAACTCAGGGAAG
>NW_005300924.1:0-692 GCF_000412655.1 Myotis brandtii
GCTTTCCAAAGCTGGCATCTGGCAGAGGAGGGTGGGGGAGTGCGGAAAGGAGCAGTGAGAGTGTTCAGAAAGATGGATGTTACCTGGACGGTACAAGTACCAATAAAATAGAGCATCTTGGAGAAATAATACATAGCATCTGGTTTTCAAATATGCTGAATCATATGGGTCTTAATCCATGGGCAGAAAAAAAAGAAAGTGGTAGTTACTGCCGTGAAGAAGTAGAACTTTAATGAGGGAGATTTTGGAAAGTATCAAACCAGGAAGCGTTAGGAAAGCGATGGGTGAAACAGCCTGTGGGAACAAGGACCTGGCAGGACACACGCCCCTCTGACTCCAGATCCTGAAGGTCCCAGCACCTGGCTCCCTTGTCCTCACAGCCGTAAGTGGCTGGTAGTCCTACGTCCTGTCTGCAACCCCTGATGCTGAAAGGACCCTAAAAGCCATGGCCGGCCCCTTCCTGTCACAGTCCACCAGCAGGCCTGCGGGAAAGGGGCCCCGCAGCCCACAGGTACATCTGGGCCCCACAGATCCTGAAAGGCCCCCTGTACCCGGCTCCAGCCCCCTCAACAGCCACTGTTTGCCTACAGTCCTGAGGGCTCAAGGCCTCAGCAGGAGACATTCCCACCTGCAACCTTAATGGATAAATTAAATCAAATCAAATTGACACAGCTGTTAGGATTGGCAGAAGA
>NW_005300925.1:0-692 GCF_000412655.1 Myotis brandtii
CTGCAACTCAAGCACCGGCCCCTGACCAGGAATTGAACCCGTGACCCTTTGGTGTGTGGGACAATGCTCCAATCACTGAGCCATGCAGGTTAGGGCTGTTTCTTTCTTTCTTTTTTAAAAAAGTATTTACTTATGTTGTTTTTCTTTTCCTGTGTAATTATCCCAACTTTCATGTCAAGCCAGTAACTGGAAGAGTGTTTATCTTGTCTTGTAAGTTACACAATTAAAGTTCATTCTTACTGATTCTCAACAATAAAAAACATTTCTGTCCAAAGAAGGTCACAATGAACAGAGTGAATGGAGAGATGACAGGCTAGAGGACGAGCAGGGCTGGTAGCTGGAGTTCACAACGAACTCTGGTCTAATTGAGTTTCAAGAAGCCCCAGTGGGAACGTTTGCCCTGGAGGTGTGCTGGACACGACCCTGCTCCTCAGAACTACGGCAAGAAGATGGCACCACGAGAGCAAAGTGGGCAACGTGTGCGAACAGGCAACTTTCAGAGGACAGAGGCCTAAAGACCACCAGGCTCAAGAAGCAATGCAGGCTCCCCAAGTAATGCAAATTAGCACAGCCATCAGGTATCACTTTACACCCATCAGGGAGGCAGAAATGAGAAAGATAGATGATGCCAGTGTTTCGGGGATGTGAGGACCTCAGAGTCCGTGTGTGTGTGTGTGTGTGTGTGTGTGTGT
>NW_005300926.1:0-692 GCF_000412655.1 Myotis brandtii
CCTTGCATGAATTTCATGCATTGGGCCTCTAGTGTAAATATATTACCTACTCAGAAATTAAAATAATGTTCACTTGTTCCCCTGTACCTAATAATATCCAAGTTATTTAGCATAATAAATAATATCCAAATTATTTAGCATAATAAATAATATACAAATTATTTGTAGCCCTTCACAATTGTTCTAGCACTATTTCTTCTCTCACCCATGCTAACCCACCTAGTCTTCAGACTCTTCAATACCTTAAATTTGCCTAGCATTTTTCTACCTAAGTGACTTTGCACAAATATTTCTTTCAATATCTCCTCCTTCTATTATCACCTGTAGAAACCCTACATATATATCATGACACATCTCAAATGACAGCTCTTTCAAAATGCTTTCTCTGATCACCCAAGTAGAAATGATATTTTTGCCTCATAAAAATCCCTAGTGCACTGTACACTCTTCTACACATAAGACATATTCTTCTTATCTATGAGATCTGTCTTTGAAAGTCCTTAAGACCCAGGATGCTTTTCATCCATCTTTTTCAAATTACTATGTGCAGGATACTATGCTAAACATCACATTTTCTTAAAAGTTTTAGCTTAATGAGTAAAAAATAATTTTAAATGAAATGGTAAATTGTTCCAAATTATACATTAAAAAATAGCATCAGTGGTATTTCCACCAATAAAACAGTTGAGAGC
>NW_005300927.1:0-692 GCF_000412655.1 Myotis brandtii
AACTCATCAGGTCGTGTTCTTCTCTTTCTAGGACTATAATGATGAGATTCGTCAGGAACAACTACGTGAATTGTCTTACTTAAATGGCTCAGAAGACTCTGGCCGTGGCAGAGGTATTAGAGGCAGAGGGATCAGAATAGCCCCCACAACGCCTTCAAGGTACGTTGGCTTTTACTTTAAGTAACTTAGCAGCCAGTGAGGCAGGCAAGCTTTTGCTGGCTCGCTCTGTGTGATGATCACAGCAAGGAACAGGCAACACCGACCTCAGCAGCAATAACCCCCACCTCTACAACAACAACAACGAATGCTTATAAAGTACATAAGAACTTTCAAAAATTAACTCATCACATCTCCATACCAAGATGAAATATTATGTACAGGTGTAAATTGAGATACAGAAAGATATCAGATTTTTCCCCAGGTCAAACAGGAATCACAGTTTGAGCTCTTAACAACTACCCTAAGAAAATAAGAGCAAACCTGAGTCTTTCTACGTTTTGGTTCTGTCCCTAGGATTAAGACATGCAGATGGCACACTAAATGCTTTTGAATCAGGATGACCTTGTGTAAAGAGAAAGTTACCAATGTTGCCTGTGCCTTAAGTAACCCTTGAATTAATAGTCTTGTCAGCTATGTATAGAGATAGTTGATGTTAGATAAATAGATAGATGATAGAATATATATATATATAT
>NW_005300928.1:0-692 GCF_000412655.1 Myotis brandtii
GAATGGCTATAATCAATAAATCAACAAACAGCAAGTGATAGCAAGGATGTTTTTTTTTTTTGTTTTTTTTTTTTTGCTTAATCCTTTCTGACTGGATTATTTTACTTAGCATAATGCTCTCCAAGCCACCCATACTGTTGCAAAGGGTAAGATTTTTTTCTTTCTTTATGGCCAAGTGGTATTCCATTGTGCGAACATACCAGAGCCTTTGTAATTACCTATCTACTGATGGGTACATGGGCTGCTGCTACCATATAGGAGTGCAGATTGTGCAGCCATTGTGGAAAGCAGTATGGGGTTCCTCAAAATTCCCACTTCTGGGAATTTATCCAAAGAAACCTAAAACACCAATTCAAAATGATATGTACAGTTCTATGTTCATTGCAGTATTATTTACAATAGTCAATAATCTCCAGTATAGTGTTTCCAAGTTTTACTTTAAATGAAGATTAAAACTATGTTTGCAGGCAATAATATTTCAAGTTGATCCATGAATAAATAACTCCACTAGAGATATTATTGACAATAGATTATAAAATCACAATATAGTGTGCTTCACTAACCTAAAATCCCATATGATATTTTAGTATACATTAAATCACAAGAAGCCTATTTGGAGTGGTATTGACTTTTATCAGTGTTATACTTCACATTACTACCTTGAATATTCCACCTCATACATCACTAACTCA
>NW_005300929.1:0-692 GCF_000412655.1 Myotis brandtii
AAGAGATGGCATTTTAGTTTAATCTGTGAAATTGTGTAGGGTAAAGGAATCATGATGAAGGACCTGGTTAAAAAATCTGAATTTTAAATATCATGTGACTTTTGGCAACTAACAATATATCTGAGTCTTAGTATTTTGTGATGCAGACAAAAAAAAATATATTCCTCATAGAGTTGATGGAAAGATGAAATAAAATTAAGCATGTGGAGTATACATAACAATGGGGGTGATTATTGTCACTCTCATTATGGATGATAGAGAAGGGGTTCATGAGCTAAGAAGCACCCTTCCCTGGAAGAGCCCCAGTGAAAGCCTTAGTGACGCAACATGCCCATAACTGGCTACCACTTTCAGTTATGCTGCTCCTAGACTATAGGATATTGCTTTTTTACTTATATGGTGCACGCAAACAATGGATCCTCATATTCCTGTCCTAAGTTATCCCTAGATGCAAGGCTGAGGATAGGGACAGTGCCTCTAAATTGGAGTTCTATGCTGCTTTGAGGACCAGATGATTGGCAGCGATATTGGGGAGAAGCAGGGAGGAAGCAGTTGGGTAAAAAGACCTGAGACTCCAGGCATGCAGTCTCTGTCTGTCCTCTCCCCTCCCATCGAACTTTCCTTAGCCCTCCCAGTGTTACCACGTTGGATCCTTTCTCAGGTCCAGACCAGTTTTCTAGTCTTTTTTTTCC
>NW_005300930.1:0-692 GCF_000412655.1 Myotis brandtii
GGTAACTCACTCATAACTTCTTTTAAGAAATTCTTTGAGTACCTGCTGCATAATATTTTGAAGCTTACTAGTGCAGACATTAGGAAATGGGAAGAAACAATAATAAGGCAAGGGAACAATTTACTTGCTTTGGTGGAGAAGATATCAAGTGCAATGGGAGCGCAGTGGAAAGCAGCTGTAAGCTTTACCCCCATGGCCAGTGGAGACCCTGGTCCATCTCAGGTCACCTACTGCACCAAGCTCTTCTTAGACTCCTCTCTTCCTCCCTCACTATATTGCAGCCACACTGCCCTTCTGTGGGTCAACTCATTAAGCTCATTCTTACCTTGGGACTTTGTACCACCTCTTCTCTCCATCTAGAACACACCCTTCTTCAATAGTCACAGGTCATTTCATCCAAAGGTCTTTCCAGATGACCATATTTAAGGTAACCTCCTCCTTCTACCCTGTCTTTATTACATCTCTATGACACTTGCCACTGTTTCACATATGCCATTTCTATTTGTCTCCATGGTTATTTTCTTGGGCTTCTCATCCTTCCCTCCCCCTAACACGGGTACACACACATCTACTAGTATATAAGTGCCATAAAGGAAGGGATTTGTGTTATTGCTGTGTCTAGTCTCTATGCCTGGCTTAGCAAAGTCTCCAGTCAATAAATATGCATTGAATGAGTGAGAGAAGGAGAGAGG
>NW_005300931.1:0-692 GCF_000412655.1 Myotis brandtii
AGAGGGGCAGTCTCATGGGCCTGAGCCCTTCATCTGTGAGGTCCCTGCTAACGCCAGATAGTTAGTATCAGAATTGGTTACGTGAGGAGGGAAAACCTCACACGCAAGCTGTTAGAAGTGTTGTGGGTAGGGAAATTGTTTTCTTTATGAGGTTACTTAGATGGCAAGAAAAATCCCTCAAATATTTGTCAAAATAATTTAAGAACAGCACTCCTCACACCCGATTTCTATGTGTTTTTAACAGAAAGCATAGAAAGAAAAAGAAAGCTACATATTCACTAGGCTCCATAAGCAGGTTGGTCTGATGCCAGAACCCATTCAAGTTGGATTGGCCTTGAGTAGTACTCTCAAGTTGATTTATAACCCAAGTCTCTTTACTATTCAAGGCAACACACAGCCCTAAGCCCAGGCATCAAAACAGCAACCAACAAATTAGCATTATCCTTGCAAAACTCAATCAAACATCTGCACCCAAAAGCTGACACACAAAGGCACTGCAGTGCACTCCAGGAGGCATAAATTATAAAACTGGATTCACATATTTAAATGGAATGTGACCATTTTTTGAAAAGTATCTGCCACATACCCTTTTACTGGCATATTTAATTTTGTATTTTAGTTGAACATGCTTGTTAAACATTACGTGTCACAAAGTTTATATCTGTAAAAGCCTTCAATTGTGGATTTTTTTT
>NW_005300932.1:0-693 GCF_000412655.1 Myotis brandtii
CCACTTTATAATATAAGCAAGAGTGGAGAGCTCATTACTTCCTACCCTAGATTAACCAAAAGCTGTAAAACTACATTTTCCAATATGACTTACTGTAGGTAAGTAGACGTATACTGCCCCCCCTAATTTACATTTCAGTTAATTCTAAAGTCTACATGATAAATCTATCCCTTACTCACAGGATGCCCTTTCATAGCTAATGGTGTTTCTGAAATAACTCTTCCCTGCTTCTCTAGGTCTGACTTGCTTCAACTATTTATCAGGATTTTTAGCTCATAAGTCTGATTTACTTCCTTGCATACATCTTAATGGTAAACTATGTCATTCAGTATTAGTCCAATTCCGGAAACCAGCTATAATCAGCACAGAATCCCCGTGACCACATCTCTAATAACCATTCTATTCTTCTCTCTGCTTGAAACAGATGTATTCCTTTAGCTGTTCCTATTCTTATAATTCCACACTTATATGTGTATCATTACATGAAACAAGATTCATAAGATATTGGTAATCATTCACAAATTAGTGATAATTACTTGGAGGTTCATTACACTGCTCTTCCATTTTTTATGCTTAATGAACAAAGTTCCATTAAAAAGTTACATAAAAGAATATTCCATCCTCAGACTTTCCATACTTTCAATTACTCTCAATTCTCATTTGAAACAATGCATAATTAACAGTTTAACTCAT
>NW_005300933.1:0-693 GCF_000412655.1 Myotis brandtii
CTGTGTGTCCTTTAAGGTTCATTCGTGCGCCTGCTCAGCCAGCGTTGGGTGTGCTACTTAAGTGTAAGCTCACAGCGTAGAGTCAGGGCACAGTCTGACTCTTAGCTGCTTAACCTCTTAGACCAGCGGTCACCAACCTTTCGGATCGTGGACCGCTGGTGGCAACCGCTAAGACCATATTCTTTACCTGTAAAACAGTAACGTGTAACAGCTACCTTGTAGGTTTTACTAAAAACCTGGAGGGGTTGAGTTACTGGGAGTGGTGTGTCTAGCACTCGGTAGGTGTCTGCTGTGCCAAAAGTGGGCAGTTGACTGTTCATTTAATATCTATTCCCCTATTGCTCAGGCCTATGTTTTCAGGGTTCTGCCGGCTGCCTCTTTGGCAGTGTGGAGTGAAAACTCCCAGGCAAGATGGGAACAGAATCTGGCCACTAGGAATTCGCCAGAAATCTCCAGCCCAATTCTTACGTGAGCACAGCCAGGTGTGCAGGTGCTGGGCCATCTCTTAGTGTTTTGTGTCTGCGGCACAGCTGCTGCTCAGTGAGTAACAGTAGGTTTAGGAGATGGCGCCTGGGGTATATCCAGACTTCAGCCCCATCACAGCCTAGATTCTGTGCGTATCGGACACCTCTCCTCACCCCCTGCCCTGTCTCCCAGGTGCCTACATGCAGCCCGGAGCACGAGAAAACATCG
>NW_005300934.1:0-693 GCF_000412655.1 Myotis brandtii
AGCAGTGCTTGTTCAGAACCATGGACAGCAGCTGCAGTACTCCTTAGAGTGCCACCACCTTCTGTCCCCATGGCAATGCAAAGCACATTTCAGACTGTGCAACTGCCCTTTATTGTCCTATGGGTTGTGTCTTGCACATGGGTGCTTGGCTAAAGGGGTGAAAGTGAGCTGTAATGTTAAGCTTTGCAACCCAGAGCAGGACTGCGACTCCCCTGGGGAAGGAGCACCTTTTAAAAGTTCTCTCACAGAAACTCTATGGATGTCAGTGGCCCTGTTACTGTGGGTCATGGTCAAAAAGTCAGAAAATGATTCTAAAGTTGAGTAGCTGTGTGCCAACATAGCAGGAGTAAAACCCAGGCAGGCTGGGTTTGAGTGAGGAGAGGAGGGAGACCTACTACTGGGGAATTTGGGAGGCAGATTTGAGAGAGAGCCTTGGAAAGCATGAGGATGTTAGGTATTTGAGGAGAAAGGAAGTTTAAGAAGGGAGCAGGCTGCTTAGTAGAAGCAAATTTTTCAAACCTGATGATTTTGCCTAAGAGTGAGTCCCAACCTTAGATCTGAGGCAGCAAAGAGAGATAAGGAGTTGCTATCAGAAGATCTGAATTTAGTTCCTAGCTCCACATTGGTTAGACCTTGAACTTAAAAGCAGAAGTTACATTTAATTCACCTTGGTATCCTTAGCTCTGAGTACAA
>NW_005300935.1:0-693 GCF_000412655.1 Myotis brandtii
TATATAAAAATCAAGGTGTTATTAACTACTTTTCTTGTTCCCTCAATCCCTGGGGGACAGATATACAAAACATAGTTTTAAAAAATACATTATTAAAATTTACTAATGCATTTATAATAATGTAAATTGTGTAACTCCATCTATATGATCATTAGCTATTCAATTTTTACCATGTGTTGAGAAGGTCATGTTAACTAATTTGAGTCAAAATTACTAGTAACTTTCCATCAAAATTAGAATCAACAGAGATGGTTATCAACAACACAAATGACAAGAAAATTAATGGATCAGAGACCTCAGATTTTTGATAGGAAATAACTTAGGTTGAAGAAATTAACAAAGGGGGTAAGCATCATGTTACATGATCTTTCTATGCCCAGTGATTGAAAGTGCATATAAGAATTGTTTGAAAAATGCTTACCGATATTGAAATTCAGTGCAAATAATCACAGGATCTTTAGGATCCTAAACTAATTGGAATTGAAAGACACGACTGTGGTAGAGGACAGTCCTGGTCCTTCATTATCTGCTCTCTCCCTTTTTCTTTTATAATAGACCCTTCGAATTTCGGCTGGACACATGGTAACCCAAAATAAAGATCAAAATTACTAGCCTCCCTTGCAGGTAGTGGTGGCCATCTAAATTTTGCCAATAAGATATGAATGAGCAGGAGTGATGTGTGCAACTACCTTT
>NW_005300936.1:0-693 GCF_000412655.1 Myotis brandtii
CACACACACACACACACACACACTCACACTCTTCTAGCCTCTCCCTGCGGAGCCTGGGACTCCTGCCTCGGGGTCCTGACACCCTGGACTTGGAATTGCACCCCCAGATATCTGCCCGGTCCCTTCCTTCTGGGCGGCGGGAAGCCACCTTATCAGCAAGGCCTCCTGCCACCCTGAGTCAAAGGAACTCGTGCCCGCTGGCCCAGCCCACCCCCTGCCTTATCGCCCCGCGCCACCTGCCCCCTGGCCCACTTGCGTTCGTGTTTTGCATTCGGACCTTGCCCCCCCCTACTTGAAGGCTGCGTGTGAAAGCCGGCCCCTGCCCCGTCCCGCTGCCAGGAGGGACCCCACGCGCAAACAGAAGGAGCCGAGGAGGAGTCTTCCGGGTGCTGGGCCCTGAGCCAGGGGCCTTGCACGGGTGGCCCCGGGTGACAGAGAAGGGAACACGCCCACAAGGGCGCACAGAGCTAGGTCTCCGCTTCCTAGTGAAGGGGCGATGGATGACTAGGCGTGAGCCAAGGAATGGCGGATATTTGCAGGTAGCGAGCGCCCCAGGGAATTAAAATAGGTGGGCGCGTGTCCCCCGAGTCTTACCCAGGCCTGCCCTGAGTTCTGGACCCCGGATGCAGGCCATTCTTCTCCCTCTTCTTCTTCTTCTTCATTTATTTTTATTGATTTCAGAAAGGAAAGGAG
>NW_005300937.1:0-693 GCF_000412655.1 Myotis brandtii
TTTTTGGACATAGATCTGCTCACATGTTCATGTATTTATCAAAATCTTTATTGTTTAATAAATTCTAGGTTACTCATTTTTTATCCTAAAATATTTGTCAGAAATGATAGGGAAGTAAGTTTTTCCTGGAAGAAAATTATGTTTTTTGAAGGTACTAATTTGAATAGACTAAGTCATGATAGAGGGAAAAAAAAGAGATCCCAAATCCCCGTGATGTACTACAATAAATATCTCTGGATCACTCACATACACTCCATTGAGGGTGAGGAGGAACTGGGAGAATGAGAATGGAAGTGCTGGTCCATGATATTAAGAGAACCAGACTGAGATTCTACCACCCTGTAGCTACACCATCTGGAACTTGCAGCCTTTCCCATTAACAAGGTAGGAAAAGGGAGAGACTGAACATCCAAAATTGGATATGTCACTGCCTGGAGCCAGAAGTGACACACAATACCTATTCCTTAGTTCATTGGCTGAAACAGTCAAATGGACCACTCAAAATGAAAGGGACTTGGAAATGCATAGTGACAAATGGAGTATTGTACAAGCTTTATTATCTCTGCCTCAGTCTACTTTAAGTTCAATGAGTACTCCAAATAAATAATCACACTATTTAGGCAATTTAAAGTTATTGAGCAATTTGGGAAGAAGAGAAAGAAGCTCTAATAGAATTGGTCTCTCACTGCAAGA
>NW_005300938.1:0-693 GCF_000412655.1 Myotis brandtii
CCCGACTCCCTCCACCAGGACCCACGGGCCCAGCAGGGCAGGCTGCCACTAGGAGAAGCCATTTCACCAGGTTCCTCCACCACCCTCAGAGCCGCCATCTGGTCAGTGAGCCCACACCATGCCAGAGGGGCAGCTTCCCTGGTCCCTGGCCAGGAGCATAGCTTCTGGGGTGTCCTCCAGCAAGCCAGCTGTCGTGACCTCCAATCCTGAGCCAATCCCATGTCTCCTTGCTCACGTGGGGAATGAGACCAGAGAATGTGAGCGGCTCTCGGGGTCCCTGTTCCGTGCATTGCAGGGCAGCCACGGGGAGCAGGCCTGGACAGGGGGTCAGGCTATGGGGAGGCCTGGACCTGGTTTGTTGAGAGAAGGTGACAGAAGCACCTTGGTCTCTGCAATTCGAGGACCAAAGAGTAGAGGCTCATAGGCTGTAGCTCAGGTTGAGAAAGTTTCCTCAAGGCCACTGCCCCATTGCTCTTCAGAAAGCAGTTTCCCATCATTGCGGGTACGAAAGCAGGAGCTGAGGCACTGCAGACGTATTCAGACACAGGCAGGGACTGTCCGCGGCCCTGCCTCCCCCAGCCTGGTTCTTGCCCCCACTCTCTACCTCAGCCAGACAACAGTTAAGGCACCGTTGGGGGAAGGGGCACAGGAAACGTTGTGGGGCCTGACCTCGGTCAGAAAGGAGCTGGCCTC
>NW_005300939.1:0-693 GCF_000412655.1 Myotis brandtii
GTGCACCGGGCCTCTAGTCAACTATAAAGATTGAAAAATGAAGATACACACCTGTAGATTCATTTCAGAGAGGCAACTGCTGTTAACCTTTTAGAGTAGACATTATATTTGTACATATGTAAACTACTTGAGTTTCTTCCAGCATTAGGGTTTGAAGATCTATTTGCTGAAAATACACACCTATTTATTGAGCAGTTACTTTAATAGTTGCAGAGAAACTTTTATAGCCTCAGTGAGCTCACAGGCTAATTATAGAGAGCAAATATGCACATATAACAATACTCCAGGAAAACTGAGTATTGACTTGAGAAAGGAAAAACAAGGTGGTGATTCCACTGTGTGTATCAGGGAACAATACCCAAGAAGATGAGCATTCATGATGGGGTGATTTGGATCATTGGAGATGACAGAGTGGAGGGAGGAAACCGCGTGTGGAAAGAACAGCAGAAGTAGAGGCTCAGTGGTGGGAAAGGACTGGATAGCTTTGAGAATGGGAGATGGCTCAGATGGGTTGGAGCACAGGACACATACAGAAGAAAAGTGGAACACTGGGCTGGAGGGTAGATGGAGGCCTGTCTACTGAGTCTTTTGAGCCAGAGTAAGGTGTTTAGAATGTACCTTGTTCAATAGGAAGATCTTGAAGATTTTCAAGTGGAAAAGGTGTGCTCCGTTTTCTCTGTTGCTCTGAGATGA
>NW_005300940.1:0-693 GCF_000412655.1 Myotis brandtii
GGTGCAATTATAACTATATGTACCTTCTTAAAAATTAGTAGATGATAATTATATAGTAGAAATAATAAAAGTCAATAATGGCTTTTGCTTCTCTATGAAAAGATATATACTTTCTACCACAAGCTGCACATTTCATAAATAAGTATAACAAACTACCAAGGATGACTGCAGGTTTTCTCTTTTATAATGTAAGCTTTCTTAATAGAATATTCAGACATTAGCTGTACTAGAAACACTCAAGAATCACTACAACAGAATAATTTATACGTTTACATTGAAATAGTCTTCTAATTGAGTGCATCCATCTAATGCTGATTTTGAAAAAAAAAATAAATTCAAAAACATGTTTTTAAAAATCAGAAACTGATTTTCCCTGTTTTTAATTGTAAATAAATACTCCTAGTGAACCTGCATTTTAGAAACTGTTATTCTAGTTACAAAACAAAATAAAATAATTTTCTCTGATACTGTGTTTTCATCTTAACTCTGAATAAATAAAAATAGTGGGATTAATTACTTATAGAGAGTTTGAGTCAATAGGAAGAGAATAGGTTTTAATAAATATGTTAAGCTATCTGTAGCCCAAAAATCTATTGAGAGTAAAATTTTTTGATGTATTCTAAGACATGTCAGTTCACTTACACAAAGCAACCAGGGATCTTTTTCTTTCATTTTATAGCAAACACATGATAG
>NW_005300941.1:0-693 GCF_000412655.1 Myotis brandtii
GCAGTGTTGGCTAAGCGCTCTGGCTCCCAGGGCCGGTTTTCCCTCATTCACTGTTTTAGGGCTGGAAGGGAATTGAGCCAACTGCGACTTGAGGACCAGCTGAATGGGTTTCCCATATGTGTACACACCACCCGGCCCAGATGGAGGGCACTGCCAGCACCCGAGGCTCCCGTGTGCCCCTCCGGGAGACGAGCACTCTCCTGCCTTCGAACAGCAGGTGAGGGTGCTTGCTTTTTTAACTTCATGTGAACGGAAGCATGCGGTGGGTCCGCTTGGCTCTGGATCACATGCGTGGGGTTTAACCGCGTCCTTGCGGATAACGGGTAACAGTGGTCTGTTTTTACTGCCGCGGTGCGACTACATGGCGATTTCCGTCTCCACGCTCCTGTCGGTGGCAGTGGGAGGTTGGGAGCCCCAGGGAGCAGCGATGGTGCTCATTGGGGCGCATTCTGGGGGTCCACAGCTGTGGGCATGGGACTGGACAGAGGAGGGAGCCCCAATTGTTGTGGATTGCAACAGAAGCCACTCAGGGCAGCACCCCGACCTCGGAGGGACCGAGTCCCTCATTCCTGAAGCGGGATCAGAGCAGCAAATCACAGCGCCCAGCACGGCATCTGGGTTGTTTCTAGTCGCGGCATCATGAATAGTCCCGCGGAGGTCTCTATGGACACAGTCACCGAGCCTGTGCTGGGC
>NW_005300942.1:0-693 GCF_000412655.1 Myotis brandtii
CTGACACTTGTTGTATAGTCTATCTATGTATTCGTTTATTGATAGCATCACTCCTATTCCATCTTAATGCACATTTTTTTTGATCCTTGTGACCCTCTGTCACTTATCTCAAAGACCTGTTTCCTAATTTTTTATATTTGAATGAAACCTTAGGTGGTTTCAAGGATATTGTTGAATTTAATTTTCATAGTGACTCTGTGAGATAAGATAGAATTATTTCTATTTCACAAGGAGAAAGTTGAGACTTAGAGAAGGTTGCTTAACTACAAACTGTTTTCTGTCGTTTAACCTCGACTGTGTCCATGTCCTCTGACTGTCGCTTGCTTGCTCATGACTCACCATTGTGACATCCCATCAGATATGCCCTAAATCCCTGCATCCTCACCCTTTGACACACACAAAATCTAGTCTGTTTAGTTTTCTTTGGATGAATTAATTTACACCAATATATTTGCACTAACAGTGGCTTATTGTGTTACTCTTCCCAGAGGAGTTGGTGAATTAATCTAAATGAAGGAGAATCAAAGTAGAAATTGTTGGGCCAATAATTTTAATGCTTAAATAGACATTTTGGTGTACCCCGAGCAATTTTACATAGAAGATCCTTTGAATCCATGTCTCTGAATGAAGTCATACCTATTACGTATTGCTTATGTATTAGGACAGTGGTTCTCAACCTTGGCTGCACATTAG
>NW_005300943.1:0-693 GCF_000412655.1 Myotis brandtii
AACGTGATGAATGTAGAGCCGGGATGGGAAGGGAAACTTACATGGGGCTCACCTTGCTCCTCATTTCCTTCTGGATAAAATGCTGTCTTTTGTCTCTGCTGCTTATTTCAGATGCCACAGGAAGGAGCTCTGCTTTGTGGTCAGACTCAAGAAAGGGAGGTTGAAACCAACACTTTAAGGGCAGCCTCGGAAGCTGGTGCTTGAGATTTGCTTGCCGCCCGTGCTGTGCTTGCCACAGGATACCACAGTGTTGGGGGAGTTTTCTGAGAAGTTTGTGGGTAGCTTGTTCATTCTCATTCATTAGGAAATTAGGTTGTTGAGTATAAATTGGAGAGTTAGAAATGTCTTCATTTAAAGTTGAGGAAATGAAGCGTGGGAGGTTAGATGATAGATATGCCTTTTACACCAAATTGCAGTGGTTTACTTGATTGTACTTTGCGGGGTCATGTTAACTTCAGCACCAAAGCTTGTCCCTCAGAAGGCTATTCAGTCTTCCTATGGATGGATAGGTTCGTTTTACAAGGTTTCCTGTATGAGCATGATTCCGAGTAATATAAGTAACCTTATTGATTACAAGTCTTTTTTCTCATCCCCCAAACTGCCCACTTGATTTTTTTTCTTTAAGGCGCTCGTAATTCTTCTAGAAACAAATTTAAAATCCAGTTGCTTTGATATATAAACCAAGGTTCCCTA
>NW_005300944.1:0-693 GCF_000412655.1 Myotis brandtii
CTCCTGGTTCACAGGTCAACGCTCAACCACCGAGCCATGCCAGCAGGGCTAGTTTTATTTTTAAGGAGCCTCCATACCGATCTCATAGTGGCTGCACCATGTTGATCATAGGGCTGAACACCGAGGACAGGGTGCTGAGTGAAATAAACCAGAATGACAAATAATGCATGAATCCACTCAGATGAGAGACCTGAAATGGCGAAAGTCATAGAATCAGAGTGGGATGGTGGTTGCCAGGGGATGAGGGGTAGAGGAGGTGAGGAACTGTGATTACCAGGTGTAAAGTGTCAGGCAAGCAAGACTATGAAGACGGAGGGATCTGCTGCATAGCATCGCCTGAGCCAGCCACACTGAGCACTCAGACTGTGTACAGAGGGCGGATCTCAGGTTAAGTGTCCTAACCAAAATGCAATGACATTTACAAGGTTTAGAGAGGGACGAACAATTCATCCCTGACCTCAGTGGGCTGTGTGGTGAGTCCTGATTGTGAAGGAAACACAGTTTCACACGGGCGGCAGGCACGGTGCAGGGGAGAGGGATTCGTGTCGGGTTCCAGGTTCTCTGTCAGACTTGACTGGAGGTGCCTTTTTCCCATGGGGAAATTTCTTTTTTTGTTGTTTTGTTAATCCTCACCCAAGGATATACATTTTATATATTAGAAGCCTGTTGCACGAAGATTCGCGCAATAGGCCT
>NW_005300945.1:0-693 GCF_000412655.1 Myotis brandtii
ATATTACATTCATTATCAATTACAGTCTTGAATGATATTATTGTTGGCCCTATTTTAGGTGTGAAGAAACTCAGGCACAGAGATGTCAAGTAACTTGCCTAAGGTCACACAGCCATGCCAATGGAAGAGGTAGTTTATGAATGAAATCAGTGCAGATCCTTTACCTGCGCTCTTAATCTCTATGCTTATCCCTGATACATCATCATAAAATAGCTCATACTGATAACGTGATTAAGCCCTGTTCTGAGTGGTTTACATGTTTTAATGAATGAGGGCAAAAGAAAGACTAAATGGATAGAAACCACTTGAAATGAAACACAAAAAGTCTGTTACATCCACATGGAAGGGAATTGTATTCTTTTAATCATAGTTTCACTATTTTTGGAACATAAAATATTGACCAATAAATTCTATTTTAAGCTGTGACAGTCATTAAGGCTGATATTTCTGACTCTAACTATGTTATCTTTTGGGAGGGAGGAGGTCATAAATGTAAATGAAAGCTTCATTGAATTAAGGGGAGATAGCAATCCTGGAAATCTAGCCAGGGGCATGTCAGCGGATGCTACAAAGCAAAAATTAGGGGTAAGGACACACAATAGTTTTAATCTATTCTGATGTCACCAGCGGTACCTCTGCCAGGGCCACCCTCATAGCTGCCACTGCTAGAGCTATCAAGGCAATTACTGCTGC
>NW_005300946.1:0-693 GCF_000412655.1 Myotis brandtii
TAAAGTGTAGGAGCCATCTGTTATTCTTTCCACTTTCTTTATTCCCTTATTGCCAGCCCTTCCCTCCCTCATCCCTGACAGTGACCCCAGCCCAGAAAGGCACAAGGTCCATCCTAGAATGCAGCCCACCATTGCAGCAGCCCCCTGGTTGTTGGAGAACCTGTGTGGTGCTTGATGATGCTTTCATCAGAGTTTGACTATAGGCTCGTCTGCTTGGTGTAAAATTATAGGCTAATCTAGGAAAGACTACTGTGCCTTGTAATTATTGTAGACATTCACGAAATAGTCATTGGAATGATTAAAAAATTAAATAGCTTTTAAAATGTTTTGCAGACATAAGGTAATATTATTTGGGCCCACCCAGCCAATTCTATCATTCTAAGGCACCTGTGGTATACTTCCCATTAGAAGAAAATGCTAGTGCCCACACTCTGGGTTCTGGTGTTGGGGAGTCTCAGAGAAACAATATGGGCACTCCTCCCATTTGTGGGTATTTTGGTATTTCCTGTATGACTCCTGCATCTACTTCTTAGTCAGTTTTGAGCTCTGAAAAAAGATGAAATGATGATATTATTGACTCCTGCCTTAAATGCCAAAGTTCCTTTAGGATCAAGTTCAGTAAAGTTATGGAAATGATGGTCAGACTGCACTTGAGTCTTCCTAACAAAACCATCCATGGAAGGAATTTTTATC
>NW_005300947.1:0-693 GCF_000412655.1 Myotis brandtii
CCTGCTTCTCTCTTCAGGCTTCTCTCTGGGCCTGATTTGCAGCCCCCTCAGCAGTTAGTGCTGGGCCACCAGGCCTGCAGCCGCAGCAGTCAGTGATAGGTCACCACGGCAACCCAGGGCTTACTGCAGGACTGACTTCCGGTTGGTCAAGTCTCCGGTTGTGAGGGACCCAGGGTTTTTGTTAGGATACTTTTAGCATTTGTCTTTTTAATAGTCTAGGTCCTATGAAATGCAGTGCATTGTGTTGATAAAATATCCAAGACAATTTCCGGAAAAAAGGTTATGCCAGTAGCAGTGATTTGCTTTTGCCTCATTTGAGGACTTTTATATCTTGAAATTGACTTAAAAACAGTAGTAAGGTTGAACAGATAGCTCAGTCTCTGTGCTCATCAGTGTATGGACACCATGTGAACCGTGGCTGTGTTCACAGCCCACTAAAGACAGCAAACATTTTATGTTAACAGAACCAAGTCTGATGATGAGAAAAGCTGTCTTGGAGTGTTTCCTGAACCTAAAGCAACCCTTCTTACTATGGTCAAAGTATGCTGTTTATCATAGCAGGAATCCCTATCTACTGGTAAGTTGATAAGCTTAATGCCATATGGGATTTTCCTGACCCCAAGAGCCATCTTCTCACTGTGATTGTAATTGTGTGTGTGTGTATTTGTCGGTGAGGATACTGTGCTGCTTTAT
>NW_005300948.1:0-693 GCF_000412655.1 Myotis brandtii
GGAACCATACCTCCCAGGGCAAATGTTCATAATTTCAATGCATGATTGCTGAACATATGTCAAACTCTATGCCCAGATATTGTTCTACGTATAGCAATGACTAACACAGAAAAAAAACTTGCCCTTCTCTGGGAGTTACACCTTAATAGGAAATGCAGACAGTAAATACATAATCTTTCATAATATGCAGGTGGTGATAAGTGTTGTGAAGAAAAATAAAGCAAGGGAAGAGGATCAAAAGTAAGGAAGTAGAGATGGATAATAGTTAATAAAGGGTGGTCAAGGGAGATCTCTCTGATAATGTGACATTTGAACAGAGACCCAAAGGTATATGTATGAATGTATATGAAAGTAGTCATAGGCATATGTATAAATGTGTATTTTTACATATATACATACTTCTTATTCACATATTTTTAACATAGGCTATGGTTAGAAATAAGAGAATGAAGAATTCTGACATGAACCTGACAAAATTTAAATCTACAGAATAATTTTTATTACCGAGAAAACTCAAATACAAACTCAAATACTTAAAAACTCAAAAACTGCAAACATCTCTTTCATGCACATACATTTCTAAGCCTTCTATGGTTATGAAAATGTCAATGTTTTGTGTTTTAGAAATTAGTCTGTTATGATCATACTAGAAGCCTGATGCACGAAATTCGTGCAAGGGGATCGGCCCTCACA
>NW_005300949.1:0-693 GCF_000412655.1 Myotis brandtii
GTAAGCCCCATCTGTGTACCTTATGACAGCAGTCCTATTTGAGAGTGGAGGCAGAGCTCCTTCTCATACTTTCCTGTCTACCTTTCTGAATTATCTTAACTACTATGGCAGGAATCTTGTATTTCAGAAATTTTTAAACGATACTTTTAAAATGATAAGCATCATACGAATGATATTGTAAATCAAAATGAGTATTGACAGAGTACTCAATTTAATGCCCTGAATTTCAAGAACAATTTTCTTACATAGAATACAATCATTTACCATGTTTTCTCAAATAACCCTCATAGTGTAGAGAAGATATCACTGGGATGATTTCAAAAATAGGAGTTTCTCTTGCAATAACGGATCATAACTAGTATGTGTGGGAGTAGATATTATTAGACTTGGGCCACCGGAAGACTCAAGGAAGTGATAACGTCTTCTGCAAGTCTGGGAGATGCAAATTAAGGGCAGGATTATTTCCAGGCACACAGAGGCTGGTTTCAGAGGTAGTAAGATGGGAAGTATATGGTGACTGAATGGACTCAGAAACTTGGCTTCCCAAAAGTTAAGCAACCTTGCAAACCTCTTTTGCCAATAAGCCCCTGCTCTGTGCTAACCAGGCATTCTATTATTCTAAGCTTAAAGAATATTCTCCACTAACCGGTTGTCCTGTAGACAGGTACAACCACATTCTTGGTTAAAAAGAAA
>NW_005300950.1:0-693 GCF_000412655.1 Myotis brandtii
AACCAATGTCACCCAAATAAATTCAATAAAAATAAAAAAGAAAGTGGATAGGGTCTCACTCTGGATTTCTACCCAGAGGATGGAGGCTCAGGAGACCTCCCTAGTGAGTTAAAAATTGGAAAGTTTTGTTTATCCCTATGATTCCTATTTATTTGCTTCCAAAGTTTAATTAAAGGAGTTCTACATCACCCCAAGGGACTACATTTTGTGGAGTATTATTTTTTAAAAGTATGCAAGTGTGAAGGTGTTCATTGTAGTTCCCCAAATTCTGATATTCCATCCACAGGTTACTGAGCTTCTCCCTTGGGTTGTCTGTCCTTTTCACCTAATCCTGCAGCCCCCACATCTAGATCAAGCAGCACTTCTTAAGTAAGAGAGAAGGGTAGCAGGGATATTGGTGGAAAAAAGGAATCCAAGTCTCACTGAATTATTAATGGTCTAGAGATTCCCTAATCAAGCTTTTGATTTTTATACTGGAGGAATTTGAGGCCTTGAAAGGGGAAATAAATACCTATTTGAAGCTTCTTTTTTCACTGATCTATTCCCATCAATTGTCAATAGTGTGTGGCCATGGGATAAAAAAGTTTATATTGTTACACACTGTTGGCAAGGTTGCCAGCTGCCATTTCTTGGGAAGGGCCATGGTCCAGAACTCTGTGCTTACCACTGTCCCATGAATTGCCACAAGAACCT
>NW_005300951.1:0-693 GCF_000412655.1 Myotis brandtii
CACACACACACACACACACACACACCCTCTGCCCAGGCTGCCTGAACTTGGAGCAGGGGGTGGTCTCTGCGTCAGAGAGAGAGGGTGGAATGGCTTTTAAAATCTATACATCTTCACATCCTCTTATTTTTCTTGCAACATACTAATCTGAATCTCCGTTCTTTAGTTTTCCATTGTCTAGCTTTCGTTGCTTGCATCCCATGGTGTGCTTTAACACATTTCTCTGTCCTCTGCAGTTCCTGAAAATTAGGAGCGGGATCTGCAGCTTTGAGCAGATTCAGGACTTTTTCTATCTCTCCAGGTCACACCCACCAGTGAGACTGTGGCTGATATCCTCATTAGCTGCCCCCTATTGCCAACACCTCAGCAAGGAAACATTAACTTATTTCTCTTAAGAGAGCGCTGTCCAGCCTCATGTGAGCCAAGGCTGTTTCTCCTGCACACATGGCTTGGACTCCACTCCTTGTGACCCACAAACCCTGACACCACACAACTCGCCTGTGGCTGTGAGTGGCTGTCCTACCCCCTGCCAGGTGGCTGCCACAATTCCAGGTCCTGGGGATTGCCACAGCTCCCTGCTGACACAGAGGGCTCGGGGATTTCAGTTTGGCCTCACCATTCTAGGAAATTGTCTTTTCCCTCATCCTTTCCCTTCTCATCCTATATAATAAAACCCTAATATGCCAATCAACC
>NW_005300952.1:0-693 GCF_000412655.1 Myotis brandtii
CACATATTTTTACTTACTGTCTAATATAAGAAAACATTTAATATATATATAATGTAGGAGTCTGTAATTTTCTCATATTTAATAGATGTTATTTTTGTCATTATTTTTTCCCTTTGTTTTCTTATTTTTAGGAGGGCACAGGGATCTCCCAAATCTGGTGAGTCTAGAAGTATCTCCTTGAGAACTGACCCAGGTTCTAATGCCATTTTGCTGTGGTGAGGGAAGGTAACTGTCACTTTCCTATCTTTAGACTGCAGTGATCAGTGGCAAATGATCCAGGGTCAGTTCTTGAATGTCAGCATTATGGCAATTCCTTGCCTGTGTTCAGTGGCACCTAGAGGCTTGGCACCTGATACCAGGTTAGTAAGTGTTTTTATTGAATCATTAATACTTTCCTATAAACCAAAATTTTCTTTCAGAATACCTGCCCCTCCTTGCCCCAAAACTTGGCTAGCTAGAATATTATGAAGAGGTATTCTGTCCTTGACTGTTTAATATCAGAGATTTTCAGGAATTTGTCCTCAGAGTAGGTTCAGAACAGCTGTTAAACTGGAAAAAATGATCATGATCAGACAGTTACTTTGATTTTTTAAATATCACTGAGGGTAAAATATTCCTTGGGTTTTATTGACATGATTCTATTATGTTATTTTATGTCACTTTGCTTGCTTTATTTATTTAGGTTTATTTACT
>NW_005300953.1:0-693 GCF_000412655.1 Myotis brandtii
TATATATATAGACAACTTACCATTAATTTTGAATCCATTTCAGCGAATTGACAAACAACTCTGCTTGTCTGTACCCTCTGTCAGGGGGCACAGTTTTTAAACAGCAGGCAGAGCCCAGTGAATAATTGCCAGGGAAACCACCCACACTGGAAGGATTTGCCATCAAATGTAGGCACAGGAATAAAGAATAAAAAAGGTCTCAAAAAGTCATTTTCTCCATTTGTATTTACACTTTCATGGAGTAACAGCCTGAGAGAATAATGTGGCTAAAATGACAAAGTCAATGAAAGCCTTGGAGAAGCTAACTTAACAGTAGTTGACACCTAAATGATATGATGTCTTTTATCCCTGTGCCTCTAAAGGTTTTCACACAGAGAAAAGTAAAACAGACTTGGGTGATAGATGCCAAAGCTCCCAGCATGCTTTGCCAGCAGCCGCAGAGCTCTGGACCTTGAGCAGAGGAGCCATCTGGATTTTTACGTAGGAATGGGAATACTAACACTTTACCAAGGGCTAAAGCCTGGCATCTGCATATAACCGTTTAACTTTGGTCTCAGGGCTTTCCCTTGCCCTTGTTAATGTTCCAGAGTAAGTACTTCCAGCCCCATAGAGAATTCCAAGGACTAGAGCAGATCAAATTGTGATTTGGCTCTTCCCCGATAAACTATTTTGCCTGTATTCTGTAGTATATTA
>NW_005300954.1:0-693 GCF_000412655.1 Myotis brandtii
ACATCTCCTGGAAGGAAGACATTTTAGGACATGCCGATCTGAGCAAGGGTGGCTACCACGTATTCTTGTATAACAAACATTTTCTGAGCTACTCATTCATTCATTCATTCCATGTAATCATTCATTTATGTGAGAAAGACCTATTGAGAGACTGCTCTGCACAATGTCAGGGGCTAGGAGCGAGGATGCAGATTTGATCAATGCCTGCCTAAAGCTACAGTCTAGTGGACAGGACAAAATTAAATAAATTTCCCAATCGATTGCTTAATTACACTGCGACGAGTGCTACCAAAGAGAAGCACAGGATGCATGTAAATTTGCATAACAGGGAGGTAGTTTGGGGGGAAATCAGGGAAGCTGAGGATTAACCACCTTGGTTTGACCACAGTGGGGTGTCCTGTGACGGGTGGCTTTAATTACCAGAAATGGGACAGCCTCAGGCAAACCAGGATGCTTGGTCACCAAAGCCAAATGTCACCTCTAGGACCCATCTGAGGCCCTTACTATGGCAGAGAGAACGCTGGGCATCTGGAGACCTGCTTCCTGGAGTCGCCCTACCCCCTTGGGCCTGACTTTCCATCTGAGGAATGAAGGGAGCGATGCCTTCTTGCAGGTTGCTGGGAATAGCAGGAAGGCCTTTGCCAGGTATAATGGGCCTCCTTAGTGCCAGAGATCACTGTTCCTTTAGGGGAA
>NW_005300955.1:0-693 GCF_000412655.1 Myotis brandtii
GGAAAAGGTCCGGCAGTTTCTTTAGAAAACTAAGTATAGACCTACCCTATGACCCAGTAATTCTATTCCTAGGTATTTACCCAAGAAAAAGGAAACCACGTGTCTACACAAATACTTGTGCACAAATCTTCTCATAAGCTTATTCACAACAGCCAAATACTGGAGGGAGTCCAGGTGTCTGCCAACTGAAGAATGAAGAAACGAACGGTGGTAAATGCCACAACACGGATGAAGCTCAAAACCATTTCGCTGAGTGGAAGGAGCCAGACACAAAGGAGTACACACTATCTGATTCCACTGAATATGAAATTCTAGAAGAGACCAAGCTAACTGATAGGAAAAAATTAGAACGGTGACGGCCTCGGGGGAGGTGGGGTGTGAACTGACTGGAAAGGAGCCTGAGGAAACTGTCTGGGGTCACAGTGATGTTCTCTACTTTCACAGAGGTCTGGGTTATCCAGGTGCATCCCTCTGTCACACTCAGCAAATGAAGATCTGTGTATTACAATATATGCAAATTTAAAATCCAAAGAGAAATAAATGAAACAAATCTTGGACTGTAGTTAATGATATCCATGCTGAAGTATTTAGGGGGTAGTATATTGATGTTGGCAATTTACTTTGAAATGCATCAAAAACCAATACTGGTTGATGGATGAATGGACAGATATATGATAAGGCAAATATAATAAA
>NW_005300956.1:0-693 GCF_000412655.1 Myotis brandtii
CAAGGCACGAGTGCTTGTGTTTGATCAGGAAAGAAAAAGAGCAAAGATGTCTGCCCTTGTGAAACTTACATTTAGTCCCTGGTCCTAAGAACTGCCTAGAATCTTCACTCTATTGTAGTAAGATTGTACCTTTTTATTCTCCAGTGACTTCCCTGAAATTAGACAAGCTAAGAAGATAACACCAGGTCTTGGCTATACCCCATTAACTCCTGCTATCATGCTGTAGAGGTCACTAGCTTCCCCACAGTGCATAGAACAAGGGGAAAAAATGACTTCTGCAGCCTGATAAATAGATACTTATAAAACTGAAATACTAATGACATGCTAGTAGTCATATAATGACAAACATAATAACTTGAAACCACTTTGCCATTCCTGCTTAGAAAGTCTGAAATCTGCTACACAGCTCTACTAGTAAATTTCAGGATACTAAAGACAACCATCTAGCTATTCTATCTAAATTGAAGTAATTTTCTAGCAAGGCTGCAAAAATGCTCTAATTTCCTTCTGAACAATGGTGACAGTAAACCTAAGGCTTGATATTTATAGCTTCATGTGAAAAAGTCTATCAGGGTCGTAAATATTTATCTGATTCAAAATTGACCATATGAATAGGAAGGATTTCAACTGTAATGTGTTACTTTCTCAGGATTGAATAAGTTACACTAGAATGCAAGCTTTTTTCTTCGATTT
>NW_005300957.1:0-693 GCF_000412655.1 Myotis brandtii
AGAAGGGGTGTTAAGAGGCCAAGCAAAGTGAGCCATTAAATATGAAATAAATTGTCCCAGGATCAGTTCTTTCCAAAGGGAACTGAACAGGACAAAAGTGAGGAAAGTTGATGGGGTGCTTTGAGTTATTGTGTATTCACTCCCATAATTTTCAAAAATTGTTTTTCAATCTAAAGAGGACACTTTCTAAACTGGAATTAGCATTTGTGGTTCTGCCTAGATAATAGCAACAAATGACTCTTTTATTCCAGCAATAAACATACTGCTCGAAATCAAGTTTTTGATGTACCCTAATAATGCTACTTTGTATTTGTAAGGCCAATATTTTGTAGGTGACTGCCTTTTCTTAGTCATTATGGTCTAGTTCAATAATTCCAATCTCATTTTATAGATAGAGAATCAGAAAGTTTAACTCACCTCTGAAGATGTGCACAGAATATAAGAAATCTGAGCTGTTCCATTCTTACCTTTGAGATTTCAAATGCTTCCTGCCCCTTGGTTGCTCCTTGCTTCACTTATATGGAAAAGTTAAATTTGCTTAGGCATTTCAAGCTCATTTGCTATGAACAGAGTTTTGTTTGGAATTTGTTTATTTTGTTTGCATCTTTTTCATTGCTTTCTTTCTTCCCTCCCTCCCTCCCTCTCCTTCCTCCCTCCCTCCTTCCTTTTCTTTCTTCTTTACTTAAAAAAAAA
>NW_005300958.1:0-693 GCF_000412655.1 Myotis brandtii
AAAAAAATAGCATAATAGTGGGAGAAATTCTTAGTCTTCCATACCCTCTAGAAAATGCCATTTGATGGCAGATCATCCTGCAGTTTTATTATTGCCTGGGGTTTAGTTATCAACTTTTGGTAAGAATTAATATTCTTAATATCCACTTTTATTTAAAAATTAGAAATGTAAATATCTTTTAAAATCATTAAAATGGGTATGTGCTTCTGCTAAATTGGCTATAAGGTCACAAACCCATTTCTATTGAGATTAAAAAAATAAATATTGCTTTATTTTACTACTCCTTAGCTTGTCCTTGGTTTTAAAGAGAAAGGAAGAGCTGTTTTGAAGTCTTTATCTATAAATACTGAGTTGAACTGCAACCCCAAAACCATGTCTTGCTATGTGACTGACTACTTCTATGTAAAAATGTTTTATTAATAATTTGAATTGTTAAACATTTCCTAAGTTATATAATATTTAAACATGCATGTGTTTTCTATATTTAAATGTGGTTGCTAATGCCTTTAATCTCTAATTGTATATTTACTATTGTACAACTCAATCCATAGATCTGTAAAAAATATTTATTATATACTCAATATATTTCAAGCACTGTAATCTAGGAATCTATATATATAAAAAGCCAGTGACTGGAATGACCGGTCACTATGATGCCCACTGCAGCCAGCAAACTGCCAGATCAGGGGCAGG
>NW_005300959.1:0-693 GCF_000412655.1 Myotis brandtii
ACTCCCATCTACCTCTGTCCCAGCTCAGTCCTCCTCACTCTGAGAAGGCTACTCAGCCAGCACCATGGTTTCCCTCAGCCCTCTCTGGGATGCAGATGAGACATTCATGACTTACTCCTAAATGGGTGACTTCTTTGTTTTCTGAGGCCATCATGAATACCACAGACATACCATATGGATGCTTTAGCAGATAGCACTTGTCATTCTTATCCATCCAATCATTCAGTTACTCACTCATCGATTTAACAAACACAAACTCCCCACTGTGCTTGGAGCTGTGCTGGGTACCAGGCATCCAGAGATGAGTGAAGTAGGGCTCATAATCAGTTAGTGAAGGCAGACACTGAAGGTGTTGAGTACAACAGAGTGTAGGTGCTACATGAGGGGAGAGCCGGGAGTATTTGGCCACAGCACAGGGGCACACAGCTCAGCCCAGTGACAGGAACACCCCTGTTGTCAGGAAAGTCTTCCTAGAATATTTATAACCGAGGTGCACCTGACACAGGAGAAGCAATTGGTCAAAATGGGGTGAGAAGTGGGGCCCTAGAGTGTGGCAGGGCTGAGTTTTTTGGGTAGTCCAAGCAAGATGAGCAAAACCCCTAAGCCACGAACCCAGTCTTTGTTCTGAGTACTGGCAACTCTGGTTACATACATCTGAAGCATGATGTGAGGGTGAAGGAAGCTGGATAAGGT
>NW_005300960.1:0-693 GCF_000412655.1 Myotis brandtii
TAAAAAAAAAAAGGGGGGGGCGTTGGACCGTGTAATCCGTGAGATTTTCTCTCTCCAATCCCATGGCTTTACAAGCACACTCATGTTCCTGACCCTCCGTTAGTGGGTCCATGGCTCAGTTGCTTCCATGCTTTCTCTATGTAGAAGGAAAGCTGTTCAGAATGGGCTGGCTAACAGCAGTAGCTGTTATTTTTTAAGCAACGACATTATTCTCGGCATTCCACGATGAGCTTTGCACAGTTTACTTAACCCTCCAATAGGTCTTGCAAGGTATTTATCGGAATCCTCTCTTGCTAGTTGAGGTATCCAAGGTGAGGTCACCCAATTTGTTAAAATTCGTTCTATGAGCAAGTGGTGGAGCTGAGAGCTGGATCCATGTCTCTGTGACCACAGAGTCAGCGCCCTTATTCTCTCCAACCCCATGAAGATGGCCGTCCTGAGACAGTGAGACCCCAGGCCTGGCCCGTGGGCACGGGATGCTCACGGCAGCTGACCGTCTCCGTTCTGCTGCCCGTTTGCTCACCTGAGAGGCGTATCCCTTTGCTCCTTCAGGTGTCAGGTTAAGTCAGCTAAGATGCCTAATCCCACACGGAGAGCACAGCGGGAGGGACCTCCCTGCTGCCCGTGGGGGAGCCCCGTCTCTCAGTGTGTCTGCGGGGTCGCATCCCAGGAAAGGTCTGATTTTGTTAGCTG
>NW_005300961.1:0-693 GCF_000412655.1 Myotis brandtii
TTCTGATGAATTAGACACACATGTTTTGTATTGACTTCATTACCTGATCTATGCATTAGACTGACCAGAGAGGTCTTCTAGCAGACCCTTAGGAGGAAAGTAGTATAGTTTTAAAATATTAAGAAGGAACAGAGAGATTTCCTCCTGAGTACTAGTATATATAAAGGTCATGTAGAATGCAGAGTTACATTCAAATTAGATGTCTAATTTTGTTAGGTATAATCATTTCATAATAAGCAACAACAACTGCACCTTTTCTTCTGGGAAAATAATATTCAAAATCAAATAGTGATGTTAGTTCAGAAATACCAATTAGAACCATAAGTTTCAAACAAGCTGATGAAACAACAAAAAACATGAAAAGAGCTATTTTAATTCATAAGTTGCAGGGTTCAGGGTATATGATTAATGCAGACATTTACAGAGGCTGCCAATTATTGTGAATTCCAGTTCCTCAGTGAAATGTATGAAGCCTCAAAGACCTTGCAGAAGGTTTGCTTTTGTATTATCTCTTTCTCCCATGTCTTTAGATTAAACTGCATGAAAGAAGGATAATGAATAAAATTAATGCAGAAATGCCTTGGAAAATAAGTCAAGAGACCAGTTTCACAGGATACATTCAGATATAATTAGGCTTCGGCATTCATCATATTAATGAAAATGAACATGGGCTTCAGTTTGGTGACACACTTT
>NW_005300962.1:0-693 GCF_000412655.1 Myotis brandtii
TGGAAAAATATCCTGGGATGAGGATTAACAACAACAAAAAGAAAGGAAGAAAGATTGCTCAGTGAGTTCTCTCTGGACAAGAGGATAAGCCACAGCTCGCTCACCTCTTGCTCCTCTCCTGATAACAAACATCACCCCGTCTCCACCAGGACTTACGGGGTTAGGCGAGGCCCTGCTCCGCGTGCTCGCCTCTCAGATGTTACGGAAAACGGGTTTCCTCACTACAGGGCGAGAGGTGAGTATGTGGCCGACAGATGGGCCGACGGGCGCCTCCCCTGTGTCTCTACTGTGGTTATTAAAATGGGAAGATTCTGGGCTCTGCGGGGTCAGGTGCAGGGCCCTGGCCCGATGGGGTGGGAGCAGAGGTTCGAGGCCCCGTGTGAATTCCAGACGGAGGCGGAGGGAAAGCAGCCGGAGGGCGCGGCCGCGATGGGACAGTTGGCTGCACGGCTGGAATGAGGTTCCACCAACTACACGCAGAGGAAACAGGCTGAGGGGCTGGGACAGTGCTCTCCCTGCAGCCCCCTCTCTCCCCGCGTCCCCCTCTCCCTGTGCCCCCCCTCCCCGCGTCCCCTCAATCCCTGTCAAGGGCTCCAGTGAAGCCACTTTGCTAAAGCAGGAGGCCCAGCTGCTAGGAGTCTAAATATCGAGACTGATTCACTCTCAAGTCCTGCAGAGAGAGAGAGAGAGAGA
>NW_005300963.1:0-693 GCF_000412655.1 Myotis brandtii
CAGAGCTCATTTCTGTTCTTCGCTGCTTAGCTATAGCCACTATCCCCACTCTGTCAAGTCAGCTTCTTTTGCCTCTGACATTCCTGCTGATCCAAAAGGTGAGTTACAAGAAACAAAACACATAACTGATGAGTGAGAAGAATGAAATAAAAGCATAGCGGTGGAACGAATTAACTTAGACCACTGTTGGGAGTAGAACCAATGAAGCAGTTAGAATGTTATTATTTTAACCACTGGAAAAATTTTTAGAGTAAAATCCAAAAGCATATGAAGCTCAGTCAGACAAAGAGTGATAACCAGTGCACTGAAGTGGTATTGAGCTGCTTGCCAAGGGACTTCTGGAGCAGCCTGGCTGATGACACCGAGGCAGATACCAAACCCAAGGATGGATGGGCCTGGATACCTGCAGGGATTTCTCTGGAATATATCAGAGATGTGTGGGTCTGCAGGCTAGGACGTGTCTGCCTCTGAAAGTTCCCAAGTCCATGTGCCTGTGTGGTTATTCACTAGTTACAGTAATCACATTACCCCAGTAGCTGTTTTGTTTAAATGACTCAGCACAGGAAAATGAAGGCGGAGAACTTCTTAAACCCCTCCAGCCATGTCACTCCTTTGGGAAGTGGAAACAGCTCAGATTAGCTAAGATGTTTTACCCTGGCTCTGCAGTGATGACGTGGACATTGAGATCCTGGA
>NW_005300964.1:0-693 GCF_000412655.1 Myotis brandtii
TTTTTCCCCTTCTATTATGAAATATAAATTGACATTGTTAAATATATTAAATAATGAAGGGAGAAATAGACATTTATTGGTGCCTACATATTTTTCCACTTTTCATAATAACAAGACGTCAACTAAAATCAGTATATGCATGTTTATTTTGTTAAATTGGTAAATTTGGAATTCATCAATTGAATTCAGTGTGTTTTATATAAAACCGTAAATGTAGTATCATTCTTGCATAAGAAATGCCTTTAGCCAACAAAATAAAGTATGTGGGATGCGTTACTTTACTTTCTGTAAAGACCTCTTACCCCTTGTAAGCCCCAAATCAGCTCTTTTCTACCTGGACGCTGGGCTCAGGGAGCCCATCAGATACAATCTTCTGCATGCATTTCCTCTTCTGCAAAAGAAAGACCCAGCTTCAAGCCTCCACTTTGGAGTTCTGCAGAAATTTCCCAGGCAAAATTTCCAGAGTGATAGCTACCTGCTGGAATCCTGTAAGAAAAACAAAACAAAACAAACAAACAAAAACAGATGAAAGAGAAGACACAAAATAGTATTTCAACCACTTTTCCTTTTTTTCTTTCTTTCTTTTTTAAAGGATCTTGCCTAGTGTAGAAAGTGTCATCAGCTCTCCTGAGATGACTTATCTAGTAATGTCAACTTCCTAAGAATTACCTGGTTAGGGGGAAGGAGGTCTTA
>NW_005300965.1:0-693 GCF_000412655.1 Myotis brandtii
CCTTACAATGGTTCTTCTTGTAACAGCCTATTCCAAGACCGCTGAGCAAGTGAGTAAATTTATGCTCGAGCTAATAAACCAACCACTGCCCTTGGTGCAGTGGTTACTTCTCTGTGGCCGAAAAGGACAGAGCCTGGAGCACAGCGGTATGGAGTGAAAGAGCATTTCCTTATGCTAAATGAAAGGGAACAGAGCCACCTGCTGTCAGTTTAGAGAATAGGAGGCAGCTGACAGCCAGGTCGTCCATCCACTCCACATGCTAGGGCACTTGGAGCCAGCCAGCAGTCTATGGCCTAGGGGCCCCAAACGTCCTGAGGGAGGGTCTGCATCAGATGGTGGGGGATGGCACATGCTCTCCTGACTTTATTAGCCCCTCTTGCCACCATTGCGTGGCCTGGCCTCCCACTTTATTCAAGAGACATTTGAATCCTTACTATGTGGAAAACTGGTCAGCAGACAATGCAGGTACTGCCTTTCAGTTGGTGAAGCTAGTGGGGCAACCTCCCCAAATCTCAAGTGATAACATGCATGTCCTGATACAGGGACCACACACACACACATGCGCGTGCCCACACACCTGACTCAACTGTGGTGTCTTTTTTAAAAAAATGCGTTTTTATTGATTTGAGAGGAAGGGAGATAGAAACATCGATGACAGAATCATTGATTGGCTGCCTCCTGCAAGCCTCACAC
>NW_005300966.1:0-693 GCF_000412655.1 Myotis brandtii
TTTTTTTTTTTTTTACCTGAAATGTTCAACTAACGGTTGGTCCACAAAGGATCGCGGGCAGCAGAAGGCCACCACCCCTCGGGACAGCAGCCGGCCAATCACCTCCGGGTGCAGGTTTTTGCCGGTGAGGTCCAGGGTCTGCCACAGGGACTCGTCGAACCTGGGAGAGAGGGGGGCTCGATCGGTAAGCTGGGGGCACTGGATCCTGCAGGCTCCCAATACCGATGCTAACGAGGAGGACGCCGCCAATACATCGCCTTGAAGCCAATTCCGAAGAAACCTCTGTTTTTAAGCTGACGGTACATTAGCCATGACATTTTAAAGGCTGTTGAACTTGGTCACACCATGGATCAGCTTCCCTGTTCCTCTTTCTACAGACTTCCAATGTAGGTGGCTCAGTGCTGTCATGAGCAATGCAAGGACCTGGACCCGGAGAACAGAATTCCAGCCTTCAATTCCATTTGATAACTTTAAAAACGACTGCTCAGATTGCTTAATTGATTATTGACGAGGTGAGTAGGTTCCAATGGCCACAATAACCTCACTTGCCATTTCTGTTACCCAGAAACAGGTTACCACACTGTCAATACACTAAAGGTAGGAAAGTTAGCACTACTCTATCATGTGATTGTGACTCTGACGTCTACTAGGAAAAAGAATTTTTAGTTTAGCTCTGTTTTATAATACCTTTTA
>NW_005300967.1:0-693 GCF_000412655.1 Myotis brandtii
ATCCTCCTGACACTAAGGAGAGGGGAGAAAAATGTTCACTTATGAAAATGCATACCCAGAAATTATGCCCATTAAGAATAATCACCATTGATAATAACTAGATGTTTCTCCAATAAGTTCTCTTTTGCCCTTCTTTCAGTTAAGTTAGATACCTAATGCACCGATCTCTAATAAAACAAAATTGTTGAGTCACGACTCCCTGACTATATCTTACAAAATATGGGGTTTGATTGCAGCTTTTCTGGATTGGATTCCAAAGCTGCCCAAATGAATGCGTCTGACCTCAAACTACCTTTCCAGCTGGATTTACTTCTGCTCCATTACCAAACTCCTGGTGCTGGCACGTTGACTCATCTTCTCCCAACATCTCTTGAGCTTTCAAAACTCATTGCATTGGCTCATATCATACCTTCTCTTTAAAACCCCCTCCTCATTATGTTTTTCCCCCTTAGAACACACAGCCTTCAAAATCAAAACAATTCTCTTCAATGAAGCCATTCCTGACCCCATCATGTAACTCCTGTGAGTTTTTATTCATCCAAAATCACAACACATAACATTCAGTCTCTCTTTTCTCAGGTCCTCACCCACATCCTGTGGATATCTGGGACTACAACTGTCGGTCCTCATTATTAACCTTTCCCACATTTTCTGGCATCCATTCAATATTTAAAATTAGGATGACTTAAAAAT
>NW_005300968.1:0-693 GCF_000412655.1 Myotis brandtii
TGGTGTTGCTGTAGGTCAAAATACAGATGGCACACTATAAATGTGGGTGTTTCAGTAATTCAGGGATCAATGTCATTTGGGGGTCATTTGATGCCCCAACATGCTTCTTGCACGTTGGTGTCCACATTGTGTTCCGTGAGGAGCTGTGGGCACTAACTTTGGACATGTTCCCTTTTAAAAAATTAGTAACATCCCATTTCCAGCAAAAAATCCCTCTGATGTTTGCTCCTCTCTGCATGGGCTCAGCCCTGCGTGAAGTCTGGCACAGGATTAGGCTACCTCCTGAAGTGCCTTTCTGATTGATCTATACAACAGCCCTCAGATCTGAGAGCTTGTGAGCTGGAAGAAAAGCTCCCTTCAAAGCAGGCTTCAGTTTCAAGGACCCAATTAGTTCTTATCTCCTCAAGCTGCTGTTCCCAAGCCTTCCTCTGGCCATTGTTCCTATTTATCGCGTTCGCTTTGAGAACATCTTGCTTTTTCCTAAGCGTCCCTTGCATATCTTTCAACACGGATGCCCAAGCAATATTATATCTGGTACAACGCTTAGGATGAGGTCCAGGGCACCTTCTTGGACATATGCAAAGGGAAGAAAGAATAAGTTAGGCCAAAAGGCACTACTTCCCAGATAGTGGGAAAGTCTTCATTTCCCTTTGCATGTAAAACACCACCTAACAATCAAGCCCTAACAATCAG
>NW_005300969.1:0-693 GCF_000412655.1 Myotis brandtii
TGGTTCATAGGTCGACGCTCAGCCCCTGAGCCCCGCCAGCCGGGCAAGTCATCGATGCTTTTGAAGAGAAACACGGCCGCTCTCGGTGCAGCTGCTCAGAGGCCTCCCTTCCAGGGAGACTCGGCTCCTGCTCCTGCTTTGCGCTCGGCTTCATGGTGAAGGTTTTGAGACAATAAACAGGCCCGAGGCCGGGCCGTCCCGCGGTGCCTGCTGTCCTCTCGCAGGACGAGTGCCAGCCCGAGGCTGTGCACCTAGGAGCCCCGACTCGTGTTTATTTGTAACGACGATGTAAATAAAAGAGGAGCTATGCGGTTGCCATGACAATTTCTAAAATCTTTGGTTTGTTTGGAGGACTTCCTTGTGTTTGAGGCCAAGAATAGCTCATGCGCCTGAACTCCGCGACCCCATTACACGCATTCCCGAAGCCGGAGATCAGACTGGAGCGGGGCCGCGAGGGGTCCCATCGAGCAGGAAGGTTCAGATCGGGGCTCAGGGCCGCCCTCTGATCGAACTCAGATGTCCCAAAGCCGGTGCGTTTGCAGAAGGATCTGTTTGGAAATTACTGACCAAGTTCAAGGAAGGTATGGCTTCCAAATGTGCTTAAGCGGCTCCGGAAGGAAGGTTTGTTGTTCTGGTTCCCGGTGGTGACAGGAAGTCAGGAGCCAAGAGGCCGCTTACCTGCAGGCTTTTCCC
>NW_005300970.1:0-693 GCF_000412655.1 Myotis brandtii
ACGGAGGAACTTTCCCCTGACCCCCACGCATCAGACAGGAACTCAGACGCGCATCCGCGGTTGATGTGCCCCCATGCGCACGCAGGGCTCCTGCTCACCGCAGTGCAGAGCGGGTGCGGGCGCGGGCAGGATGCCATGTCATAGCTTTGGGCGTTGCAGGAAAAGTCTCCTATAAATGAACCTGCTGACCGCCACCCCGTTCCAGTGGGCCCATCCCCAGGGGCCTCAGGCCAGCTACTCTGAGCGCCAGCCGGGCCCACTTTCCGTTCCCTAGTGTCTGTGCCCTCACTGGCCAGGACACAACAAGCCAGTGAGGGGACTCACAGGTGGCCTGGTCGTTCTAGCGAGTAAACAGCGCCATGAATTTTGTTTGAAAGGATGGTGTTTTATAAAAGCACACATATCCCTGCCTCCCCTTCCCCCAGCCACATCACCCAGTGCTGCAGCCTTGACTTGGCCCTCAGCAAAGTCAGTGGCAAAGACGCTTCAGCAGAGAGTGTGTGACTGGGTCCCAGGGGGGTACCACCTCCCGTGTGCGGGAGGATGGTGGTCCAGAGGGTGGACCCCTTTAATGATCCAACTGCCTTAAAGCAAACCCAGCTCTGCCCCCAAGAAGCGAGGGGATCAATGGCCTGACAAGTGCACGTCTGGCAAGACTGGCGTCCCACAGAGAGAGACTGCCACTCCATTCCC
>NW_005300971.1:0-693 GCF_000412655.1 Myotis brandtii
GTGTGTGTGTGTGTGTGTGTGTGTGTGTTTAAAGCCATGACTCTTTTTGATAAATATAAAAACCTTATGGTTTCTTTTAATGCTATTTGAAACTTGAAAATTTAAAAAACTAAAAGCAAATCTAAGCAATGTTAAGAATATGCTTTTTCAAATTACATATGCACTCCATCCCTAGGAAACTCTGAGTCGATGCCCTACTCCCTTCCTGAAAATAACTGAATTGACTAGAAACAATCTCCCATAGCCTCACAGTTTAGACTAGACTGGAGGTTGCTGTAACGACATTGGCCATGGTCACTGCTCATAGAAAAGGTTCTTTGGTTTAGTCTATGCCACTGAGAGCCTTCAGTCCTACAGAAGAACCCACATTTGTCTTCAGAATCACATATTTGGAAACAGAGAATGAAAGATTTACTATCTCCGCCATGAAGTACCCACTGAGAACACCATAGCAGTGAAGGCAAAGTGGCCAGACTGGGTCACTGGGGAGCCATGATCTGACCAACCCCCAAATAATGTCATGATGCCATTGGAAGGGAAGGGCAGCCTGGGAGGTGGGGGGTGGGGGGGCGGCCTTGGTGAGCAGCAGGGATGCCCAGAGCAAGAAGAAGACAAGGAAAAGCAATTCTAGAAGAACCAAGACACTTCATGTTTCTGAAGAGGCTGAGGCTGTCAAGATAATGTTGGGAACAA
>NW_005300972.1:0-693 GCF_000412655.1 Myotis brandtii
GAATTTCGTGCACTGGGCCTCTAGTAAATACATATTTAGGTATCTTTTTATTTTATTTTTAATCACCCTGGACATATTTGTTAGTGTTTACTATAAACCACCTTAAATCCTTTTTGGAAGCAGGTGGGATATAAATGAAACACGTGCCTCCCGGAGGTCTCAGAGCACTGGTGGGTTGATTACAGAGTGAGGAGGTAGAGGACAGAGGTAGGCCCTCAACCATCACCAGGGTCAGAAAAGCTGCCTCCATGCATCTCTTAAACTGATGGTAGCTGGGAAAAGTTCTTTTCAAATGTGAGGCCCATGAAGGGAGGACTGGGGACTTTGGCTGACCTTCAAAGTGAAACTAAGAGAATTTCTGCCTTCTGAGTACTATTTTAGGCTAATTACTCAGATACCATTACTTACTCTGTTTTTATGCTTCCAATAGGGATTGTGTCCTTGCTTTTGCTAGTTCATCTTATATCCCTCATAGACTTTGAGCTCCTAAGAATGAGGGCTATCACGCCCTTTCTACTTATCAATCATTCTTTGGGCAATACTTCCCAGATAGAAGGCAAGCATGTGAGTTAAGTTAATGATCAAGAAGACAGGAATCTCCCATTGTGTCAAGTCATCAACTTTTGACTTTCCTGACCTGGGAAACCTAGCTGCCTGCTTTGTGGAGGCTCCTAAAGTGAGCCTCATGGGGAT
>NW_005300973.1:0-693 GCF_000412655.1 Myotis brandtii
TAGAAATCTCAATTCCTGTAATATTTTAGTACTAAGAAAACTGCTGTAACACCTAATGTTAATATCTCCTTCAAAGAGCTGTGATGATGGCTTACCTCCAGCCCCCAAACGCACCGGGAAATGAGAGAGCAGACATCTGTGGATGGAGGTCACTGTTATACTAGCGTGAGGGAGACAAGAGTTCAGCAATAGGGCTGCCGTTGCTGGTGGACTGGGTAGGGAGGGTGCTGTGACAGAACAGTAACAGTGGCTTGCGAAGAACAAGGAGGTCGTTAATAGGTCAGATAAAGAAAAAAAATCTGCGTGTGAAGAAACTGGGGTGGGAAGTGGGTAGGGAACTTAATTCAAAACATTGGTAACTCAGAGAGAAAAGAACAGAATGTAAGACAGGGATGGAGGATATGAGTAATTCAAGTTCAACCGCCTGTCAGTGCACCATTGGTTTCACCAATATCACAGCGACCTGCAGGCATGTCCCAGGGAAAGCTGACTGCTAGATGCTTCGTGTGCTGGACAGGACTTTCGGATGGAGACGCCTGTGGATGCTTAGATAGGAAACAGCCGATGTCACCTAGAGGAACTCTGCCTTGTCCAGGTCAGTGAAGACTGTGTGAATTGCACAAACACTCGTGCTGCTCACTTGTATTATCTTTTTTGCCAGGGGAGGCGATGAGCAGAGGGCAAATTGACCCC
>NW_005300974.1:0-693 GCF_000412655.1 Myotis brandtii
CGAATTGGAATCTCTGAGAATGTAACTGTTATTAAACAAGTCTTATTATAAGACACTTAGCTGATATTTATCTCCATCTCCCCCATAAGGACTGAAATGGAGATTTATGTAAAAAGAAAGAGAAAATATTAAAGCAAGAGAATAAACTTTAAAAAATAAAAAAAGGACAAAGGTATAAAAAAATATTTCAATATCAAGGATTTCCTTTTAAAAATCTGCATCTTTGAGGCTTTTTCACAAGAAGCCTGTTTTCCTGGGAAGAAATTTTATGTGCATAATGTTGAGGAGTAGCTGCAACAAACCGGAGAGAAGCAGAGCTGTGATCAGGGTTCTGGACTGAGAGACACCCCAATAAGTGTCCTCAGTCACTAATGGACCACCCTGCCCCCCATGTCCCCGTCTCTGAAGCAGGGAGAGTCCTGCTAGGCCCTGACTGTGTCAAAGGAAACCTAAGGGGAACACCTTAAGTCAGAGAAACACACATGCCCACAGGGTCATGGCAGGGGACGGAAAAATCTGCAGAGGCCCAGTGACAGCCAAGACAGATTGTGGGGTGCATGTCCACCTCACTCCCGTGCTGGGATGTGGGTGAGATATGACCTTTTATGAGAAACCAGAAATCTGCATAATTATATAAAATGTTCAGATTCTCAACACAGGCAAGCAATTAAAATTGTTTTTAATAAGAGTTAT
>NW_005300975.1:0-693 GCF_000412655.1 Myotis brandtii
TGCCCAATTAAGACTGTTGTTACAAGTAATTGAAAGGAGTGAGTACAAAGAAAAGGTCAAAAGAAAATACAATACAAGAAAAACAGAGCAAGGGAAATTATGGCAAAGGCATATCTATTGAGCTCAACTATTTGAGGCATAGGTATGGGCTTTAGGAACAGATAGTTGGACGAAACAAAGAATCTTTGTAACACAAGTTGAAAAAATAATTTAAAAGCATTTTTACAGTAACCCATGATGACTACACAAGAGAGAGATAAAACTATCTCCTCTTGTTGTATTCTATTTCAGTCCATTTTCAATAGTACCAGTAGTTTGCTTTTAAACTATAAATTTAATTGTCATTCACATACTTTAAAATGGCTTGGGAAATCTCCACTGTTTAAATGAAATTTAAACTCCTTTGTATCCCATAAATGCTCTTATCAATGTGCCTTACTTTTCATTCCCAGCTTCATTTCCTGCTACTGTTCCCCTTACATATACTAAATTCTATCCACGATTAACTGTTTATACTTCTTCTTTTACATAGATGACTCAATTTCCCTTTTTCCATCTTATGAACCCTATTCTTGAAAGGCAAGATCATGTTTTGTTTTGTTTTTTTAATTATTAAGTTTGTAGGGGTTACATTTGTTAATAAGATTATATGTTTTAAGTGTACAATTCTGTAATACATCATCTGTATATTGC
>NW_005300976.1:0-693 GCF_000412655.1 Myotis brandtii
TGTTTCTTGTAGAACTACATATATATACACATTTGAGAGAAGTACATATTTTAAATATCACAGAATATTTTTCAGTCATCATGTGCAACTATTGTACACTGGTAGGGCAAATTAGCCAGCATGTATATGGGCTAGTGAGGAATATATCATGAGGAATATATCATGAAACAAGAAAATGCAAACTTGTCCCTTCTGGAAAATGACTATGCCAGAATTTATGGGACTTGTGCTAAGAGAAACGATTTAGCAAGTTAATTTGTTTTCTTTCATCTATGTTGCTTAAAATTTCTTTATTCTGAAATGAACAGACACAACTCGCACACTTACCAAGCATTCAGCTGTATTTACTTTTTTTGAGGATTAGGATGAGAGACACAGAGAAATTTTTTGCTGATGCTAGTGATGGATATGTCGTAGGGGCCCTCTGAAGCAGGTCTCAGAGGAGTACTGAGAAAAGAAGCTAATCCAAGGCCAACATCTTGAAAATGGCATTGTAAGACATTGGGTCTTTGGTGATGTTAGTTAGCCCCTGAGATAATCACCCTTAGAACACATCTACCTCTAGAATTCTTAAATAAAAGTCAATTTCTTTAGGTCACTTTTAGTTGGCATATCAGTCAGAATTTGAAGACCAAAGGAAAACTGTTCTATGTATTTCAGATTTAATGTTGAATTATGAAAGCTTTAAATATG
>NW_005300977.1:0-693 GCF_000412655.1 Myotis brandtii
TTTCGGTGGAGTTACCTGAATTGGAGTGAGCGTCGGATGATGGCCAGGGACATGAAGTCACCCCGCTCGTGTTCGCTCTCCCCACAGTAGAGCAGTAAGCCGTCCTCCGCCTCTGCCTGTCGGACGAACAAAAGCCACGGGGACCATGAGCACCGCCCGGTCCATAAGACGCCACCTGGAAACACTCATGAGCATGAACCCTGAGCGTGCTCCTCTGCGGGCCTACCAAAGGGACAAGCACGTGGAGTCCAGGGAATCCCCAGGTACCTGGTCCCAGCACCCCGACAGCAGTGGTACGAACTGTGTGAGGAATGTCAAGGAAGCGACAAAGGGGAGGCCGCCTCGTGTTCGACCTGCTCTTTGCTTGTTCCCTGGACCCACCAGCAGAGCCTCAGGGAAACCACGGCAGAGACCAGGCCACGGACAGGCTGCTCTTATCTCATCAATGCTCTTCTCGCCAGCAGCAGCCTGTGGTTTTCCTTTACTTTAGTTTTTACTCCCCTTCCTCTGAGAAGCGTGCAAATTTGCTCCTCCCCTTCTCTCAGGAGGACAGGACAGTGAAAACAGCCCATCTGACAGGCTGGTTTGCTTTCCACCCATGCAGGCTCTCCTGGAGTGCGACCCATCATCTTCTGGACGCTCAGCATAGTGACCGTGCCCTGGCCGGGTAGCTCAGTTGGTTGGAGCATCGTC
>NW_005300978.1:0-693 GCF_000412655.1 Myotis brandtii
ATATTACAGGCAGGTAATGAGATAGAGAACTGAACTAAGATGGGAGCTATTAGTACAGGAATGTGACTTATATATTAGAATATGTTACTGAACTGCCCTAGTAATTACAATTAGCATTTGTAGTTATAAATAAATAAATACATATATAAATAACTTTGAATTACTTCTAAATAACATTATGGAGGAAGAGTCAATCTCCTACATGCTAACTCACCTGATCCTCTTGAAACAAAATGCCTTTCTGAGCATTTATTCGTTTAAAAAGATCCCCTCCTTCACAGTAATCCATCACTATGTAGAGAGAGCCATTTTCTACAAAATATAAACATTAGATTCCATTTTTTAACATGTGTATCAAAAGCATAAAGAAAGGTACCAAAAGGTTTACTGAAAAGCAGCAATTAATTGTGTTCTGTTAAACCAGAAACAGAATAACACTCAAAAGAATTAGAATGCAAAGTCAAGATATTCTGATAACACAGACATTCAATAACTTGGGTTAATAACTCCATCATTAATATTTTTTCTACCAAGAATACACAATCTTATTGGATAGCAGTATCCACATTGACCCAAACATCTCTAGAATACAGACAATATGTAGACAGATATACAAATAATTCCTTGACTTATGATGGGGCTACATCCCAATAAACCCATCTTAAGTTGAAATGTATATTGTAATACTTATTA
>NW_005300979.1:0-693 GCF_000412655.1 Myotis brandtii
GGGCTTTCTAAGGTTCCACTTAGACTGGATTAGAATTTCTGGGAGGTGAGATTGAATGAGTTCTTTTTTTTATGAACCTATATCTCCACAGGCATAGAACACCTATGGGGAGGGGAAATGAGGGACAAAGGTAGAAGGAAATTTCATTGTATTCCCTTTTTAGTGTTTAAATTTTTCACCTATTCAAAAAATAAATCCTTTTAAGAAATTAAATAATAAACTCCCCTAGGCGAATCTAATGCAGTCAATCCATAGAGCAGAATGGTGGGTCCTCATCCTTTGCTCCAGAAATGCCACTTCAGAAAATTACAAAGACTTATGTATAAAGATGTGGGTATCCATCACAAAAGGAAGAAACAACAAAAAATCTGGAAACATCTTAAATGTCTAACCAAAAAATGGTTTTATAAATTATGGTATATCCATAATGAAATATCACATGGTCATTATTTTTTAATCTGATATTTTAATAGCATAAGAAAATATGACACAATGTTAAGTGAACAAAACAGGACATAAGCCAGCCAATTTGGCTCAGTTGAGCATCCACCCATGAACCAAGAGGTTACTAGTTTGATCCCCAGTGAGGGCACAGGCCCACGTTGCCGGGTTGCAGACTCAATCCCCACTAGGGGGGTGTAGGAAGGAGCTGATCGATGTGTTTCTCTCTCATCGATGTTTCTATCTCTCTAT
>NW_005300980.1:0-693 GCF_000412655.1 Myotis brandtii
TTTTCAGCTTTCCTGGTCCCACCTGGTGTTTGTTGGCAGGTGATACTAATTCATTCACAAGCCCTACTGAAGGTCCTATCATGTTCAGAAACTAGGGATAGGCAATTTATGATACATAAGATGGTTTCACCCATAACAGAGCTTGAAGTTCCTCTATGAATTCAAACCCACATATCTGACCACATTCTCCAGCTTTTCTAAAACCATGACTAATAGAAGTTTGCTATCACAAAGCTTGAGTGCTGGGTTGGTTGACTTTGTTTTTGAAAAGAGAGCCCTTGGTGTACAGCTGAGTTTTCTCTGGCAGCATGCTTTCCTAGAGTTAGCCAAGACCAAATGGAAGTAAAAAAGTAAAGAAGCATTTGACCCTCCGAAATCCCAACAGCATGCACCAAAGTGAAGCACTCATCTCCAGAGAATTACATTTCAACTTTCTTTCCTCCAAACCTAGAGAGTAATATCTTGCTTTGGTTGAAAAGGTGTGTTTGACTATGCCAAAGTGCTGCACAATAGGAAACTTCTAGAATCTAGATGCCCCGCTAATCCATATGCTAAGTGATGCACTCACTGTATGGGAGACAAGAGATGCATTTCTACACTGAGGCCATAATACACAGACTCTCCCAAGCTGAAATCCTTTGCTTTTAGAAAATCACCAAGAGGCCCAGCCAGTGTTGCTCAGTGGTTTAGTAT
>NW_005300981.1:0-693 GCF_000412655.1 Myotis brandtii
TAGTATTCAAGGTAGCACATGTTATTAATAAATAATAGATATGTATTAATATAGATGAATTTATGTGAGCTTTATCAGTTATTCACCAAAATAATCTACAGTTCATTTATATTAAAAAATCTACTTGGGAGTCTCCGTATTTGCTATGGGGAAGGTAACCCATCTAATAATTGGTAATTACTATTCTATTAAGTTAAAAAGTTTCCCCAGAATTACTTTTGACCATATGTCAACTTTTTAATTTTAGTTTTAATGCTATAAGGAAGAAATATGTAGTGTGCTAGTTCAAAGAATTTCTTTAGATAGGGATTTTTATGTGAAAACATAATTGCTACATAATCAGTTTCAGACTGAATATAAGCAAAGAGGATTTTGATGAAGATTATTAGATTTTTAACTGCCATTCAGCTAAATAGGTGAGTAGTTTCCTTCCCAGAGAAGGTCTTAATTTCTTCGTAGTTTATATGAAAATTGCTGAAGCACTGTATCATGCATGAATGCCAGTGATATCCTAGTAGGAGGTTGTGAACTATGTCACTAAAAAAGAATCTGTCCACAGCCATGTTTGAAATAATATTAGAATAATATTTCTTGGTTATTTATAATGCTTTTAAGGTAATTATTCCCTAATTTATTATTCATTTCTGTTCTCATTTCTTTCTGACCTTTTAAAAAACCCATCCTTTTTTTTTT
>NW_005300982.1:0-693 GCF_000412655.1 Myotis brandtii
TTGTTGTAAAAACAATCCTGAGAAATGGCCTAGATCAAGAGTAATCCAGCCTTGCATTCTTGGCACACCCAACAAAAACATGCAGGGACGTTCAGGGGGCACAGTAAATTGCCTCTCCTAACAATTCTCCTCTCTCAAAAACAGGAGATGAGTACGAAATTGCTACTTCACTTATCAGGTGAAATGCAAGTAGGAGTCTTGACAGTGTCTACATTATCTTGTATTCCTAATGACTAAGGAAGTTTATCCCATGCTGAGTCACATAATATAACTAGACTCAGAAAGGAGATTACCAAAAAATTATAGAAAAGCTTAGAGTAATGCCTTGTTCAAAATGTCTAAAAAGGAAGATACCATTTTTTTGGGGGGGGGGACACTCTCAAAACTAAAATTCAAATGAATCATAGGAAGAAGAGAAGGAAAAGGTATTTCAAGAAGCTGGTGTATATGCTCAGGGAATTTGCCAATTGAGCTAGATTTTAAAAATACTTGTCTAATAAATAAATAAAAAGTAATAGCTCTAATTTAGTACATATTTGTTGTATTTCAAGAACTTTATATAGGTGTTCTCCTTTAATTTTCAACAATCCTGTGAGATTATGGATTTTGCTTATTTTACCAATGAAGAAGCTAGTTATATAGTGTTAACAGTTGCTTAATGTCTCAGAGCTAGTAAATGACAGAGTCATAACT
>NW_005300983.1:0-693 GCF_000412655.1 Myotis brandtii
CTCACCCTGCCATTGTGGGGTAAGGTTGGGGTTCTCCCACCCACTCCCTGTGACAATCTCCAGCCTCAGATTCCTCTTCTGCCAAATGAGATGGTAACAAGATCGTATTTGGGAGAGCTTGAGCCTCGGTTACTGCAGGACTACTTCTCAAGGGCATTCCCAGGAACCCAGACATCCAAGGAGAAATCACAGGAATGACGTTTGCCCTTCAACCTTCAAGAACGCCATTTTCTCTTCTTCCCAATCCCCAGTGTCCATGATATAAAATAATTTGTGACTCTGCTAAGGCCCATATTTGGTTGCCAACCAGGAGCTGGCACTTTGGAGCAAATCATTTGGCTGGAGAATGAGCCTGCTAACCACCCATTTGCAGGAGCCCAAGTGGGTCTCTGCTCCCTGTCTCAGTGAGCAACTCCTAGGCACTGATGGGACCCCCCTTCACCCTAGAGGAGGGAGTGGCCACAAAGTGAGCCTCTGGCTAGTCTGCGATGGAGACACCCCGGGAAACAATAGTTCTTTCCTAGGGTTCAGGTGCCGTGTGTGCTGAGAGTGAGGGGTGTTCAGCAGGACTTGGGTCTCTGGCAAGCCCACCAGCTGCCCTTCCATGGGTGGAATTATGTGTTATCACTGCATCTGAGAATCGAAGTTTGTATTAAGATCTCAAGACATATCTTTTAAGAATATCAAAGATCT
>NW_005300984.1:0-693 GCF_000412655.1 Myotis brandtii
GGTTAAGGATAACATAAATAACATGCTATGTAACCAGAAAAAAAGATAAATTAATTCAGGCTCTTTGAAAAAGACAAAAGTAATCCCTCAGAAGCAATCAGGTGCAGTTAAATATATGAGAAAATGCACGACAATGGTTAGAGCACACGTAAGTTGTTTCATTGCTTTAACTCTAAAATTTTGTAATGACATTATTTTCAGAAACAGCAGTGGAAAGTACATGCCTATTTTGTTCAATTGAAATGACCAGTCCTATTAAACTTGTAGTGCAGCAGTTGATCATTCTGCACTAGAAATGATGTTACTGCAACATGGCATTCTGAGCCATCTGCAATTATGTGAATTATCTCATTGGCATTTGTGTAGGAACAGCTAATTGTAAGACTGATGAATAATAAGTAAATAGTTGTTTCCTCATTATTTTAAATTATGAGTTTTCCAATATTCAGAGCTATGTTTATCAGAGAATAGTGGAGAGAAATCAAGGTTATATCAACATTTAAAACTCACCTAAATAGATTATGAGCTTTTAAATATAAAACTATTTTAGTTTTCCTAGTTATCTCCTAGAATATATCTAAATACCATAAAACATACTTTTCCAAACAAAATATTTACTATGTTGTTAATTTCTAGAAATCTTAGTCTATTTTTCTACATCTATAATAATAAAAGGGTAATAAGCTAATTAGA
>NW_005300985.1:0-693 GCF_000412655.1 Myotis brandtii
CTCTTCCCTCTGAGATTCCTCATTCGAACAAGTTTCTTTTAACCCTTGACCCCTTAGTTTGCAATGTTACAATTGATGGGATTTTGCCAATGGGGAAACTGAGGGTTAGAGAGTGAAGAAAACGGCCCTTGGCCACACCAGGAGGTGTGGAGGCCTCTATGACACCTCCCTACTCCGAAGAGGTCAAGAGTGGGTGGGATTTAGAGAAAGAGCTGGGAGGGGCTGCCTGTCCTGAGGTCCCTGAAACCCCAGCTGAGCCCACAGAGCCCTCCAGTGGGAGGGGAACTGGCCACGCGCTCTCCTCAAAGGCAGTGTCTCCTTTTCCATCCTGCCTGGCCCAGGCCATGGAGCTGCTGGTGGAGAAGGCTCTGAGCAGTGCCATGGGGCCCCTGAGCCCCAGGGACCCCGTGTGAGGGATCCTGGAATGTGTGGCCTCGGGGACACTCATGACAGGTCAGTCCCCATCAGCTGGGGAGCCCAGAACCCTGGGCACATGGCAGAGACAGGGTCATAGTGACGTACAGGACCCTCTCTCCAACACTCAAGAACAGCATCCAACCCAAATGGGAGGAGGAACTCAGACACGCCACCCTCTACCCCCAGGGGAAAGGAACAGCCCAGTAGCAGGTGGAACTCACTCACCACAAAGGAGGCCAAGGTCCAGGGCAGATGGGGCAGCAAGGGTCCCGCCCC
>NW_005300986.1:0-693 GCF_000412655.1 Myotis brandtii
TTTTTTTTGCAACCTCTTCTCTGCGGCTGAAGTTTCCTTCTGTTTCTTCCTGAACTCTTACAAGGCTTTAGTTCCAGAAACCTGCCTCTGTGATGAAAAGGTTCTTCCCAGCTTTTCCTTGAGACTTTTGAATTGTTTTCTGTGGGTCTTCATCTCATCAGTTCCAAGGTTCATCAGGACTTCCCGCCTCTTGCTGCCAAGTCACAGTCTGCCACGACGGTAAGTCCAAACTGCTGTGCTCGCTGTGCTTGTTTCTGTTGATAAGGCTCAGTCATTTCATTCCCTCCCTCCTCAAGTCATGGTTCTGCCCCTTTGATCGAGGCTTCCTCAGTCTGGACATCATGATGGGCTTTTTCTTCTCTTCTCCAGCCATGTTGGTGTGGAATGGATTCTTCTTGTTATGTTGCATTTGAATTTGGAGCATCCCTCCGTGTCCTCCTGGGTACTTTTGATGGGTCAACATCCCCTTCATCCTTTGATTCCAGGTCATTACATGTCCCCTTCCTCCAGGGAAGCTGTCAGGACTTTGGTCTTGAGCCAGCCTTCTGCAGGAACAACCGAACTCTCCACTCAGGCCCCAGAGCTCACTGGAACCCGGAGCCTTTTTCCAGTTGCCCACCATTGTTTTAATTTCTTCTACTTTGTTTTGATGGAATTGGTTTCATCTTCCAGAGCCTGGATCTATTTTTTTTT
>NW_005300987.1:0-693 GCF_000412655.1 Myotis brandtii
CTCTCTCTCTCTCTCTCTCTCTCTCTCTCTCTGGCACGCCTGCGCACACCTGTCTCTCAGGAGCCCTAATGGGGTTTAGACAAAGCGCTGTAATTCAGGGCAGCTTGCCTCTTTAACTCCCAAGTAAGCACCTTCCCCCAGGATCAGGGGGATCCTCCCACAGGGGCAGTGAGCTATGTATAGCACAGCAGGTGCAGGACTGAGCTGCTGACACCAGGGGTGTGCGATGGGGGGGTTGGGGGGCTCCCCTCAAGGTGGCTAATCCTCACTTGTAAATCTCCTCCGCTTTCTCCTTGACCTTGGACTGATCTCCGTACTTCAGATCCTCGCAGGCTTCCCAGAATCCCAGATTCTCTCCTGCACAGGGAGACAAAAGCCAGACAGAAAACCAGCAGGGAGAAGAAAAGAGAAGAAACGGGTCAGCCAGGATAGATTCGGCTCCCGGCGGTGAGCATCTTCCTTCCGCACAAGCCCGGGCGCCTGTGGGGCTGGACAATGAGCAGCCACGCCGACCCCAGGGCCCGGGACCTCGTTAGCCTATGGCTGCTGCGCACGTGTCTTTGACAGGAGCTTGATGGGCGTCGCCATGCTCGCAGCTGTGCGTGTCTGCTGTGATCACTGCTCTGTCCCCAAGGACACAAGCTCAGCTCACGCCAGCCCCCAGAGGCTGCCGTGTTCTCTGCCCTGGAAGTT
>NW_005300988.1:0-693 GCF_000412655.1 Myotis brandtii
CCACTGGCCCGGGGTTAAACGATACCCCTTGAAACCTGAGGCTGGCGTCCATCCTAGAAGCACTTCTCAAACGGGGCAGCCTTGTCGCCACCTGGAGCACTCCCGTCCTTGCCATGGAGAGCCTGGGGGAGGGGCAATGCAGACTGTACAAGACTAATGGCCGTGAATGAAGCAGCACAGGATGCACACATGCTGCCCTAACCTCCACCCTGTTGGCCAGTCTCCCAGGATCTAGCAAATAGTACACAATTCTAGAATTAAAGGATGCTTTCTGTTATATTCCCTTGGATCATGACTCCCAGGAGATTTTTGTCTTTGAATGAGAAGATCCTGACACCCATCAGAAATCCCAGTATCGCTGGGCTGTTTTACTGCAAATTTTCAAAAAATCTCCACCCCTTTTTGGGGAATCCCATGCAAAAGACTTGAGGGACCTCCAACTTGAAAAGGGGGCCGTTCTACAACATGTAGATGACACTCTCGTTGCCAGCCCTGATAAAGAACTTCCAACAGAAATACTCTTCTGACCCTAAACCATCTAGCAAAAAAGAGATACCAAGTACCCCAGAAAGAGGCCCAGATATTCAAACCAGAAGTTAGGTTCCTGGGCCTTCGTATTTCCCGTGACCGAGAAGCCGATGTGCGGAGTGCAGTAACAGCCAGTCCAGCTCTGCCAGGGAACCAGGCTGCGGA
>NW_005300989.1:0-693 GCF_000412655.1 Myotis brandtii
TAGTGGTCTTAAGAGTGATGAGGCTTGTTACAAAATAAACCCCAGCTCTTCTGTAATGACCTTGGGGGACATGAGCAAGTGTGAAAAACAGATTCTGATGAGAAGAGTCTGGGCGGGATGCCTTTGATGGAACCACAGTCTTAGATGCTCTTATTTGTTCAGATAACCCACTGAGATCCCAAATGGCTCTTGAGGCCTTGGTTTTCCCTTTTTAGGAAGACACCTGAAGATGGGAAACTGGTAGAAGTCAAAGCCATGATCCAAAGTAGTCCTCATCCATCTCAAGGAAGAATACTCAGACTGTTGCAGTACCCTGACCTGGGACCATGGGTGAGGGTTGAGGTGGAAATGGAAAGTAGGTGCCACTGCATCCTTCTTTGCCTATGTCTTCTTTCACCTTCTATCCAACACATATGTCTATTTTCCTTTTAAAATAGCCTGGTGTCAAAGTCAAATTAATAATGGCTACCATTTATTGAGTATGCACCATGTGCCAAGTACTGTACTAAGCAATTTACATTATCCTATATAGTCTTTGGGAGATAGATATTATCCCCACTTTATAGGTAGGAAAACTAGGGCTCGGATAAGTTTATTTACAAAGATTACATGGCCAATAAGTGATAAAGCTGAGATATGAACCCAGTTGGCCTGACTCCAAAGCCCAAGTAAGTTAGAAATGTTTGAAATAAA
>NW_005300990.1:0-693 GCF_000412655.1 Myotis brandtii
CCCCGTCTGACTGGGCCTGGTGAGATGTGCCACTGCGTTTGCCTCCTGTGAAATGACTGACCATCGGAGACTGAAAAAAAAACATGAGATAACTCAGATTCTTTATCTACGTAACTATCTCTTGCCCTAATTAGCTGTTTAAAGAACGTCCTGTCCCCTGTAACTCTCCTCCCGCACATAGGTTGTCAGGACACGCTAAACCTTGTAAACCCCGCTGCCTTCCTACAGGCATCAGCCCTGCTTTCCCCATGCAGGTGAAGGGAGCCTGCTGACTGGGCGAGCCGAGCTCTGTGGAGTGTGGTGTCTTCGTGGCTCGGCAGTGCTGGGTCTGATATCCCTGGGGGCCGTTGTATGCATCAGGGAGCTGTTGCCACAAAAGTGCTGTTACAGACCCCTCCCACACTCAGCACAGTAGAACAGCGAACATTAATACGCTCACAGGTGTAATCCTAGGGTTTTCCTAACAGGTTTGGCTAAGCTGGGTGGTCCTGCGCCTCCCCGGAGGCCTGGGATTGGTCTGGGCAGCTCTGTCCTCCTTGGCCCAGCGAGGTAGCCATGGACTGTCCTTCTCAGGTTGACGGCAGGGGCACGGGGGTGGGAATGGACCTGGGACACTGATGTCTGCCCACCCATCACGAGGCCAAACAAGTTGCGTGGCAAGTCCAAAGGCAGCAGGCAGGGACAGTCTGCCCC
>NW_005300991.1:0-693 GCF_000412655.1 Myotis brandtii
AGGGGTGCTTTGTTTCATGGAGTAAAGGGAATATAAGGTATTATGATATGTTGGTGTGAGAGGATTAATAAATAAAATTGTATTACTATAGCCTAACATGGAAACACGTGAAATTTGCACATTGGAGTCAGACATGTGGAGATGATAATGACAGTTTTAATATTGGAAGTAACAGGGCCCAGCTGTGAATCTGAGTGGACTGGCTAGCACTATACTGAATCTGAATTTAACTCATTTTTCTCCCCTCCAAACTACAGGTGGACCCTATAAGAAAAGAAAGTTGCCCAATAATCTCAATACAGGTTGAGAAAACACCAAAGAATAGGTCTCTTCACTAGGTAGCCAGGGAGAAAACAAGAAGATAGAGACTAAAGTAAGATGAAGAGATTAAATAAAGGAATGTGTTTGCCTTTCCATAGAGAAGATTCAACAAGTAATAAGAAAATTGGAACAGGAGGATTACTTTAGAGAAGTCCCCCAAAATGGGAAATGTGGAATAAATTGTTTCCCACAAGATTGAGTTTTAGAGGGAAATACAATTAGCTATACATCAATTACTTTTCCCAATTCCAACCACTTATCTTTGGGCATACTCATTTAAAAAGCACAAATGTGTCGCAACAGCATTAAATGAATTCCAAGTCTATTCTTTATTTTCTGACCAAGTCTAAATATTCAGTCCCTATTTTATTT
>NW_005300992.1:0-693 GCF_000412655.1 Myotis brandtii
GTGTATTCTGTGTTTAGAATACAGCAAGGAATGGATTCCAATACAGTTTTTTTTTTCCACTCAAAGACCATATTTGTTCTACAACTCGGTTGAAGTCCAACAATCACTTTTCACTCACAGGGCCCCTGACAGAAAGATAAAGACTTAATATAAAGTGGCCACGGGAGGGGAAGGGAATTCCTTTTTGTAACTGGCTAGACAAGAGAGAGGGTGAGTCACTATGCCAGCTTTCAGGCCACAAAAAATAAGCAGAGAACTAAGAAGTGTGTGGTGTGTCCCTGATGGAGAATCTGTGCAATGAGGATAAATCATGTAACTTTGTATATATGTATATTTGGGGAAAAACTGTATAAGTGAACCATAAGGCATCCACTCATATTATTGCTTTACTAGAAGGAATTTAAATAGCCAGTTCACATATGAAAAAGAGTAACAATAATAATAGAGGTAGTTTCTAAAACATAGTATCACAATATATAGATTTTTCATACTCTTTCATGTAACATACCTTAAGTATGATTATTGACAATAAGAAAAATTAATTTCTTCCGAAATCAGAGCAGATACAAGGTTACACCTATGACATTGCTCTCTCTGAGCTTGGTCAGGAAGACAGAGCGCCTGAAATTATTCTAGGAATTAAGGACTCAGTAGAGAAATTTATGTTTGCACAAACGTGGCAGAAGCTGGACG
>NW_005300993.1:0-693 GCF_000412655.1 Myotis brandtii
CCTGGGCTCTGCTCTTTGTCTGCAGACAATTCCAGGGTTTACAAAAGAGCCAGGTGCAACAAGAATGCAGCCTAATCCACGGCAAAGCTCCTGAGGGTGTAAGTGGGATTATTCAGAGGTAAGGAATGGTGTTGGGTGGGGCTCGCACTGGGGGTTGGGAGCCCCTGCTCCAGCTGCAGACCTACCGCTAACATGCTGGGGGACCTGAGGCAAGTTACCTAACCTCTCTGCACACAGCCGAACCTCCGCCCAGGCGTCAATTCCTACTGTCCAGGGCTGACGAAGAGAATGCGGGTTTGTGTTGTACTACATTCAACATGCCTCCTGGTGGTCTTGAGAGGAAAGCTGACATCCTAGGGTTTTGTCCTCAAGACTGAGCCTGCATGAACCAGCTCAAGGAGGGGTTCAGCCTGGCTGCGGTGGAGTCAGCTGGGCTGCAAGGACTCCTCTCAGGATCATTCTGAAGCCTTCCCTGGCCAGACCCGCAGGCCGGGCAGCTCTGTGTCCAGTCTGCCACCTCCACCCTGCAGGCCTGGCTTGGGTGGAACATTTGCCTGTAATTCTTGGCTCGGCTTTGACGTCGGAGCAGATGTGGAGCTCAGGTATCCACCCTAAAATGGCCAGATTTAAATAAACCGCCTTTAACACAACCCCAGGACAGCAGGAGCAGAGGGCCTGGTCTCCTGGGGTCCC
>NW_005300994.1:0-693 GCF_000412655.1 Myotis brandtii
GGTCGTAATGGTCGCTTAGGCTTTTATATATATATATTTTCTTTCTTCTTAAGTCATCCAATTGTTATTGACTATTGATGAGTGTACCATGTGCTTTTGGAAAAGAATTATATAGTTTGTGAATTTAGCATTCTATAGATGTTAATTAGATCATGGAGATAAAAGGGGAGGAGAGTGGGTGAACGTGTGCTGGTGCGCTGTGAATTTTAAGAAACCATTGGTATGGCCAACAGAGACCTCCTGCTAAATTTGTGTATTAGAGCAGTCTCCTGTCTCCCAGGAGAGGCCTGCCTTACACCTCTTTCAGTGCTCAGGCAGTAGCTGGGAACAGCCTATGGGAGGCATAGCCTATGGCTAAATGTAATGTATTTCAGTGCACAGAATATGGAGCTCTTGGTCAGTTAAGTTCCTGTAGGTAAAGCCCTGCAAGCTGTATTTTTTATGGTAACTACAGCATCATTCCATTCATATTTTTCAAATGCCTCCAAGGACATGTCCCTCCACTGGATATCTTTCATCAAATTTGATGTCCCACATGCCACTCAGACTGGCATCCTCTTAACCTTTGAGGTGGTGAATGAGACAATCTTAAACCCCATCTTACTGCCTATCTTCTTAGATCACCCCTGACACTACTTTTGTTCATTGAGGTCCTCAGAGAAGTAGACATCAAGATGGAATAAAATATGCAAG
>NW_005300995.1:0-693 GCF_000412655.1 Myotis brandtii
ATAGGGGGCTACGGACTTTGTGCCAAATGTTTTCTATGCAAACTGACAGAACCAGGTTGTAAACATGTGTCCACCGGACACTAATGCCCATGTTCTGTACATAAAGTACACTGTTCCTAAATCCTAATCCTTGACAAACTTTCCATGTGAACACTGTGAAATGTGGAAATCATATTCTGATATTTTCAATAAATAAGTTTGGTGTATTCAATAAATGTGTTCAATTAAAAGGTCTTCTGTATATTCTAAGATTGTCTTGTTTTTGGTGTCAAAATGTTTTATGTTTCTGTCTGGTTTTTTTGGATACTGGATACTGTCTTGTGAGGATAGATAGATAGAAGATGGTCATCCAAATACTGTTTAACATGTAATCCAAGTAGCCTGGATACCACTGTATTCAAGTTCATAGTGATCCCTAAGAACTGCCTTTAACAATAGAAAATTTTGAATAGTTCACCAACTAATTGCCCCCGAAAGAGCTATTGTAATGTGAAATACACTTAAGTGAAAATGAACTGTACTAAAGAACATTATGCAAACATTCTGGGCACTAGAATCTTGACTTCAGTTTTCAGAAGAGGTCTTTACTGGCCATAAAACACCTGGGAAGGCTATTTAAGGACTTTTAAAAAAAATGTGTTTTTATGGATTTTAGAGAGAGGAAGGAAGAGGCATAGAGAGGTAGAAACATCA
>NW_005300996.1:0-693 GCF_000412655.1 Myotis brandtii
CACGAATTTTGTGCACCAGGCCTCTAGTATTAAAATATTTGATCAGATTCACTATTTCTTTCACCAATGAAACATTGCTCAACATTGCACCATAGACATTGTCCCAAATCTTTCATATTTAAGCCTGCATCATTTTCTCCACTACTATAACAAGTTGTGTCTACTTTTGTTTAAGCACTTGTCACCTTCTACTTGAATGTCTGTTTGTCAGTCTCTCCCACTAACTTTGAAGCATTTTGAAGACAAGAACGGTAATTAATTCCCATATCCCTAAAGCTTAGTCAGGGCCTAACACACTGGTCTTTGATAAACACTTGCAGAATCATTGAGTTATTTAATAACTATATAATGCTATTGTCAGTCAAAAAGAACAAGTGCAACCACTGTAACCCCAGGCTCAGGCCTGAGATTTCATCTTTCTAACCTTATTCTCTCACTCACTAGGTTTCAGTTTTTAACACCACTGACATAGCAAAGAATCCAAAATCTTCCTTCAAGCATGGAATTCTTTCCCAAATTCATAGATACAACATGTTCTACTTGGTATCTTTACCTGGTTGCCTAATATACACTTCAAACTTAATTCTCTCTTGATTCTTCCTTGGCTCCTCCCTTTCAGGGTACCTGCCAATCTTCTCATTCTTTGTACATGACACCACCATCTGCCTAACATCTAGGATTTGTTCTCTCTCT
>NW_005300997.1:0-693 GCF_000412655.1 Myotis brandtii
ACCAGCAGAGTTACCTTAGGCAGCTCTCAGTCGGAGCGCAGGCCTGACCACTTTGGAAGGGTGGGCGCACGGGACTACTCGGAGGATATGGACGCGCAGGATTCAGGGTTACTCCGGGGACTCCAAATGGCTCACCTTGGTGGGGGTGCTGTGCAACAGCATCTCCAGGCTTCCTGAGGGCGGGACCTTCCGGTCCCCCCCCCCACCCCTTCTACCATAGGCAGCGAAGGAGCGCTGGGGAGTTTCTCCCATTGGCCAAGATGGTACAGGGGGTGGTTCTTACAAAGCATGCCGAAAGATGAATGGACAGTGCCGAAGCGCCAGAAGCCAGAAATATAAATGGATAGGGCCCAAGCGCCCCAAAGCTAGAAAGATAAATGAATTTGTCCCAAACGCCACGAAAGCTAGCAAGATAATTGGATAGAATAAAGTCCTCCCCTCGCTGTCGCTATTAAGAACCGCTGGGCATGAGCAAGAAGGGGGGGGGGTGTTGTCTTTGAGAACCGAGTCCACCATTCTCCCAGGGCTGGTATGTGAATCAAGCCTCTTTCCTTTTGCACTAGCACCTGCCTCATGAGTTTTCTGGGCCGCAGGCATCAGAACCTCCGGTTTTTCAGTTACAGCAGGAGTCACTCCTGGGCTTTACCTGCCCTCGGGCATCCTCCAGCCCAGGATGGATGGGCCTTGCTCCTT
>NW_005300998.1:0-693 GCF_000412655.1 Myotis brandtii
TTTTTTTAACTTTTTTTGCAATAGCAATATTTTGTATTTTTAGCATAAAGTTAATGAATGTCTGTTGCTAAATTTATTCCTCATAATGTTCAGTATGTTTATAATATTATAAGTGAAATTGTTCATTTTTAATTACACTTCCAGTTGTTTGCTGTTAGTATATAAAAATATAACTATTTAAAATACTTATCTAGTATCCTGCAACCTTGCTAAACTTTCTTATTAGTTTTAGGATTTTCTTAAAATAGGATTTTCTACATATATATTATCTAAGCATAGAATAGTTTTCCTTTTGTTCTCCAAATTTATGTTCTTGTTTCTTTTTGTATATTAATGTATTGCAATGGATAAGGCCAATCAAACAATGTCAAATAGAACTGTTATTAGTGGGGACACCCATGTGCCCACCTCTCACTGGTGGAAGTGGGCTTCTTGGATTGTTGTGGCAGTAAAAATTTCCTGAGGCCCCTATGAGAGGATGAGGTGTCGTAGAAAGTTTTATTTCTGTGGAATTAAACCCATGGATTTCCAAGGCCCATCTCCCTTGTCCCACCATGGCTTTGAACTTCAGCAGGGCCAAGATCAAAGCCACTGCCTGTAGCCTCCATTCCATATTGAAGCACAATTCAGTCCAGCATCTGGCTCGGTTAGCTTGTGTTCCCTGCTGCAGTTCATTGTGTGTGGGGTCTACAT
>NW_005300999.1:0-693 GCF_000412655.1 Myotis brandtii
AAAATAAAAATCTCCTTCCTATAACCACCGCCTTACAAGAGGCAACAAATTTTACTATTACTAACCTTTTCTGTGGTTATATTCACAGCACTGAATTACATATTTCTAATTTGATTTGTTAATTCATCAATTTTATAGTCTATTTACTACCAATTATGAAAGATGAAGAATCTAGTTCTATTTCCATCTCTTCATTCATTCACCAACTGTTGTTAATTTTTTTATTATTGGGGTGTACTTCACAATTGTTAAAACACATATATATGTTTCTTAACCCTTCAATTTCAGCCAGAATCTATTGATTTCACTGTCTTAGATAAGGAGGTAAATGCATGAACATTTTCTCCTACTTTTCTTTCTCTGTCTCTCTCTCCAAAAATTGGTTGGCTGTACCATTGCTTTTCTACTGCCAAAATTTATTTCATGCATTCCTCTCTGTATCTGCAATGCAATTTTCTACTTTAAATTAATTGAGAACCAATATTTTTGTATTGCAAGAATCAAGTAATGTGAATATGCTCATAGAGAAAAAAATGTAATTCTGTGCTTTCAAGCTCTTCATTTGACTGACAATATTTCAAGTTTCAAAGTCAAAGAGTTTCTTGCTCTATACTCCATAATTGATGTAAAGTCATGCCAAATTTCATTTCACTTGCTATTTGTGTCATACCTTTCTTTCATAACTTAAAAAAA
>NW_005301000.1:0-693 GCF_000412655.1 Myotis brandtii
TCTCTGAAATCAATAAAAATGTATTTTTTAAAAATAAGTGGAACAACAAATTGATGTCTCTGTCCTCTCTCTCAAATCAAGTAAGAAAAAAAAAAACACACACACCCTGGTGGAAACATTTCAGTTGGGGTTATTTCTTGGGGAGTTTGAGGAAACACAGCCAACCATAGAGAACGTGCCTTTGCAAATTATCTGTAAACAGCTGGTGGAAAGCAGGCAGTTTCGTTGAAATGAGAAGGAATTCAAGCGAGTGTTATACTTATTCCTCTAAAGGGTTTCTCAACTCTCAGATCAACATTTCCAAGGGGATTTCCCCCACTGGATTCAACAACAAGCCAAGCCCCAAGGCCCCTGGTTTATGCCAGAGTGAGCTGTCATATCGCTTCTTTGCTCAGAACCCACTGGCGGCTCCCACAGGGGACTTCTGGATGGAGTCCAGGCCTTTGGACACATTCCCAGATCAGCCCCTACCGACCCCTCCAGCTTCGTCTCCTGCCACCCTACCTACACATCCTATCAAACCACCACTGACTCTTCAAATGCGCCTCTTCTTCCTGCCTTCGCGCCCCTTGTCGGCGGAGACTCAGCTAAACGCCACCTCCACCAGGCAGCCCTCCCTGCCTGCACACCTCCCTGCCCTCACCATGTTCCAAGAGCTAACTTCCCGCGCTCTTGTTAACACATCCACTATCC
>NW_005301001.1:0-693 GCF_000412655.1 Myotis brandtii
CTCCTCCTCCTCCCCCTCTTCTCTCCTGTTCGGACGTGGGGGCACCCAAATTCGTTGCCACAGCCGTCTCCCGCTTTTCTTCCTCTTTCCCGGCGATTTCAATAACTTTGGGGACAATGCGCCACAGCCTTTTCTCGCACAGGAACAAAAGGTGAAATGTTAATACGATTTTATTTGGACTCGGGTCGGATAAAGGAGGCCTTTTGTTTCCTGCCTCTCAGCCTCAAGCCGGTCCCGTTAATTAAATCGAGCCCGAGGAAGTGGCCTTGGGGGGGGGAGGGGCTCCTGAGAACACAATACCTTTTAATCAAATTTGGGCAATAAATAAACACGCGAGGAAAGAGCCACTGGACGGAGAAGCGCCCTGGACACGCCAGGCGGGAGCTCTTGAAGGAAAGGTCGTTTTCCTTCGGTGGAAAGTGGGCGCTTAGGGAATGAGCCACAGGGTTCTGACAACAGGGCCCGTCGGAAAAAGAATCATTCGCCACCGCCACCCAAGTGCCTGCGGGAAAAGGGAGAGCTCCCCGCGGTTCTGCACCCCGGGCCCCAGACCACCATCGAGGTCCCCGCCCCGATTTCTCTGAGCTTATGCCTCACCTGGCCACAGGGGGGCGGGACTGAGTCACTTTCCTCCGCCTGGGGCCAGGTGTGGTGGCTGACTGGGTCTCCTGGGCTCAGATGCCCTGAGAGGAA
>NW_005301002.1:0-693 GCF_000412655.1 Myotis brandtii
TGTCTCCTCTAGTGGTGCCATTTCATTGACAATTTAACAAACTCATTGTGATTCTGCTGCAAGGAGAAAGAGCAACCTGGAAACATTTACTACAAACCATACTATTAATAAGAGAGTTACGAAAGTCTTAGTTTTCACTAAGGACTTTTTTCCTTTTTTAAAGAATTGCATGAAGTGAAAGCATTGAGGTGATTCTGGCGTGGGTATGTGGCAATGTTGCTGTAAAATCAAAAGCCGTTGTCAAGGCCAAGGAATTCTCAGACTTACGGTGGACGCTTGTAGGTGATTGCTTGGATGGAATCCAAGAAAAGCTGCCTCATGTCTGAGTTTGAACTGGGCAAAGTCAGGTGAATGTGGGTTCCATCTTTAGCTTCTGCCACAAATTGTGGGGTTGCTCACCTTCTCTGTGCTTGAGTCTTATGGTCTGGGGTCTGACCCTTTGTCTCTGCCGAGCTATACACCCTTGGACAATATATTTTCTTTCCCTGGGACCGGTAACTCATTTTAAAAAGACCCAATCCTAATATCCACTTCATAATCTTGTTTTAGGTGCGGTCAGCCATGGGAAACACAGAACAGCTCTTAAAAGAACGCACGTGTTTCATGAGAGGCTATGGCTGCTACTAACAGAGTTGCGATTAGGTGCATTTCCCGCAGCCTTGCTGGGAAAGTTAAGTGAGAGCACGCCCCCCC
>NW_005301003.1:0-693 GCF_000412655.1 Myotis brandtii
CCCGAAAGACTGAAAGACTAAAATGGAAGAAGCTGACAATACAACGTGTTGGTGAAGACAGAGCAACTGAAACGCTTATTCTCTGGCCGGAGGGTAAACTTGCACAGTCACTGTGGAAGGCTGCTTTCCAAACTGTTTGGAAAAGTACATTTAAACATAGTGCACACACCATGACACAGAAATTCCACTCCTAGATGCGTAACCACCTTAAACAGCTTAAATGTCCATTAATAGTGCAAAGGACAGATTAATCTTGTGACATCCAGACAATGGAATATACAGTAATGGAAATGAATGAACTCGAGCTACATGTACCAAACATAATGTTGAGGATGAGAACACATCCTGAGTGATTATGTTTATAAACCAATAAAACACAGGCAGAACTGATCCATGATGACAGGGCTCAGGTTACCCTTGGGAAAAAGGAGGGTGGTTAAGAAGAAATATGAGGGGTGGCTGGCAATGTTCTATTTCCTGACACGGCTGTGTTCCATTAGTGCAAATCCATCACACATGTGGGCATGTAGGAGCGGAAAAGGTCTCTTCAACCCTCTTAGAGTCTCTGGCTGGGTCTGAAAATGACACTGACAAAGACAGATTACCAGGAGAAAAGCATGCAAATGTGTTTAATAGCAGTTTTATGCGACACGGGAGCCTTCATGAGGAAATGAAGACTCAAAGAAACAGACC
>NW_005301004.1:0-693 GCF_000412655.1 Myotis brandtii
GATCCCCAGTGTGGGGCATGTAGGAGACAGCCAATCAGTGATTCTCTCTCATCAACAATGATGTTTCCATCTCTCCCTCTCCTTTCCTCTCTGAATATATATATATACATACATAATAAAATAAAAATAGGTCAATTTATTTTAAAGAGTGAATGCCACCCCACAATGGCATATTTCTACCTTGTTTCTTCACGGTGAATATTTATGTCAGCCAGAGTCCTTGCTTATCTCAGCAAAGGCCCTGGCAAACAGTATGTCCCCAATAAATCCTGCTGAATAAATATATTCATCTACTTTTGTCCAATAATTTGTCAGCCCTTCAGAATAACAAGTTAATCGTATTGATTTTGAAAGTAAAAAAGTGATTCATCTGTGGAATGTCCTATTGGTTTCTAAATTCTCTCGTGCGTGTGTGTGTTTGATAAAATATTATAATGTGAAGAACTTCAACTTTTTTATGAGACACTATATGTTAGGAAAGTTTAGGGGCAAAATTTAATGGCAACTATATTGATGTTTGAGATCTGATTCAGCAACTTCCAGCTGGCTGACCTTAGGCAAATTACATAGCATCATTAAATCTGTGTATGTCTACAAATTGAAATATATTACAGTGTGCACCTCATATGGATTTTGTGAGCATTAAATAAGATATGCCAGCCCTGGCCAGGTAGCTCAGTTGGTTAGAGTGTC
>NW_005301005.1:0-693 GCF_000412655.1 Myotis brandtii
TCAATTAGTTTTCTAGCTCTGGCAAGAAACCCGGCAGTTTATCAACTGTGCTACTTCCAACAGTGCTTATGGTAAAAATGGCCCTGTTGGTAACTGTATGGAGAAACCATAAATGAACTATAAAAGCTGATGGGAATGCCACACATCTGGGCCTCCTGGAGTGCACTGACTCGTACATTTAGGCATGTTGCTTGTGGGGGTCCTTGAAACTAGGCCTCTTGAGTTGTCCAAGAGATACTGGCCCTGGAATATGGGGCTTCCAAACCAGGGCATCTGCCACATCTGTTCTTGGCTCTTTGCTTCTGGGAAGCCAGGGATTAGCCACCAGACAACTTCAGAGCCTGTGTTCCCGCTGAAGAGGGGGGTCTAATGCTGCCCTGCTCGTAAGCCGTGCTTCCTGCCTGACGCCTTTGAGTAAACTGGCCTATGCAGTCTGCTGAGTCTGAATGTTTAATTGAACCTAAGAAAAAGATCCTCCCCTACGAGCCACTGCTATTCTTTGTTTTAGATAGAAAGTGAACTCTTGGATACTCAAGAAGAGCGTGAGACTCGACTCTTCCCAGCAGTGGATGATAAGTGCCGGATCTTATGTCATGCCTTAACTGGTGATTTCCTCATCTATGGCACGGATGTACGTAATGTCTTCTTTAATATAGAACACAGGGCAATTTCTAGTTTTTACTTTGTAATATA
>NW_005301006.1:0-693 GCF_000412655.1 Myotis brandtii
GAAGATAAATATCTCCCACACACTCCCCACCCCTCCCACTAAACTGCACCCTACTGGTTCTTACTGGGAGTGGCCTGTGGAAGCCTGAAGTCATTTTGGTGGCTCTGGAAAAGAAGTGGGTGTTTTTGTATCATCTGCATCCAGACCCAAAGCTTCTTTGCATTCATTGTGCGACATCATCAATGGAGTCTTGAAGTAAACATTGACTTTATCTGATTTTTTAGGAAAGATCTAATGATTTAAACTCCCTGCGTTTAAATTTGGTCTGCCACTTGCTAATTGTGAAACCTTGGGCAGGTTATTTATCTCTCTGTGCCCCTGTTTTCTGTAAAAGGGAACTAATAGTAATGGTTCCAATGTAATAGGGTGATGTGGGGATTAAATGGGGCAAACTGTAATAGTGCTTACCCCCACTGCTGTACCTAGTAAGTGCTCAATTTCTGCTAGGTATCAAACTGCTGCGGGAGAGACCACTGTAATGGGGTCCCCATCCTTAACTCAAGCATGCAACAAGCATCTACTGTGTAGGCTTTTCTAGTCACTTGGCTACAATGACAAGTAAAATACCCTTTCTATTCTTTTGGAGAAAGCAATCAGTCCAGAAGAGAGCTACAGAATCAGAACTACAGAACAATATGGTTAAAAATGGTAGTCACGCCCTCACCAGTTTGGCTCAGTGGATAGAGTGTTGGC
>NW_005301007.1:0-693 GCF_000412655.1 Myotis brandtii
AAGATCAACTCTCCAGCCTCTGTCAGTTTTTCCTCTTTCTTTCCTTCAAATTGAACTGCAGAGAATGTTCACCCAGCCAGTGAGAGCTACTCTTCCCCATCAAAGGAAGGAGGATTAAGTAAGACTGACAAATAAAGCTGAGAATCCATAGTGGGATTGGAATAATGATAGACGGGGTCAATGTATCATGTTCCTAAATCAGAGATGCTTTGGGGAGAAAAATGCAATGACAAAAATCACTGATTATACAGAGGCCATGTGGTCTCTTCCATTTTTGGTTAGTATAGTCCAGAAACTGCTTATGTTTTTAAAAACAACCCTCACGATTATAACAAAAGCCTACCCTTTATGTAACTAGAGAAAATCAATGCTGGGAGAACACAAGAAAAGCCAGATTCACAAAGACCTATTAACCAATCTTCAATCCCATCCCCACCTCCACCCGAGGATGGGTTCTTCACCCTGTGTTCCCTCTTAGTACTGGATGCTGACAATATCCCTAATATCAATGACTAGGCAGTCCATCAATGGTACAAACTGACAGCTTCAGATATACTAAGTCATCATATGTTCAAAAAATAGGGCAGTGAAGAGAAGGTTGGGTTATTCAAAAATACTGATAAGGTCCCTTTAACTAAGGAATTTTAAAATCTAATGGGTAGCCCTGGCCAGGTAGTTCAGTTGGTTAGAGCA
>NW_005301008.1:0-693 GCF_000412655.1 Myotis brandtii
CAGGGGATAGATTGCATCTGGGTTCAAGCCTCTGACCCACCACTGACCAGTGGTACAACCTTGGACAGTTAACTAACTGCTTCCCCACTTCCACCTTAAGTAGAGATAATGATGGTACTTATCTGATAGCACCTTTATGAGGGTCGAGTTAAGATCACCTATGCAAGTGTCTTACAGACAAGATTTTATATAAATGCTGTCACACTCTCCATACTGTTCTGTATTTTTCTTAATAGTATTTCCTGAAGTCTTTCCACCTCAGCATGTAAAAGGTAAAGCTTGCATAGAAGTCATTTCTATAATGACTTCTCTTCTGTATCAGTCACTGTTGCAGCCACTTTATATTCATTATCTCCCCTACAAATCACAAGTACTCACACTTTGTGGATGAATAAAAGGTTTCTCTGTGAGGTTAAGCAACTTGCCCAGCCAGGACCACACAGCTAGTACACGGCATTGTGAACATAGTCAGCCCAGTACTGTCTGATTGTTGGCCATGCTCTCTGCCACATTACCTGATTTTTGTCATCTTCTTAAAGATATTTCTCAGAATTACAACAGCTGCAACAAGAATAGTCTCCTTGTTCCCCCAAACCAGCATTATTATGCAACACCCTAATGAGCATTTGTTAGTCACTGTGAGATGTAACCATATCTGCCGTGGTGTGTGTGTGTGTGTGTGTGTGTGTGTGT
>NW_005301009.1:0-693 GCF_000412655.1 Myotis brandtii
GGGGGAAAAAACACCACAAATTTAAAATTTGGGAACTGAGAAGTTTCTGAAGCAGATATTTCGTTATAGTTAAGTACTTACATGGTAGCTAAGGAGGGGGAAGCATGTAAACATGAGTTTTAGATAATCTCTTAATTCATCATTTACTGCAAACTAGCATGTGACACATGAAGATGATTTTTTTCCATTAATTTGATTTACCAGGAGAATGTTTTCTATTGTAGTGCTGGGCAGGTGGAGAATATCTTTCTTTGGTGGACATAAAATGCCAAATCATATCGTCAGTCAGTTGTGCTACAAGTGTACAGATCACAGAAACATAGTGTGGTCATTTCTATTTTTATTTTCTGTATTGTAAATGAAAAGCAACAGACTAGATAGATAGTCATCTCTCTGGCCTCCACCCCCGCAGATGCTCTGTCAGACATCTGAGGAACCACATGGTAAATTTATTAACGAGGGGACGGCATTTCTCTGATGTTCAGTGTTTCCCTTTGCTTTTGGCCCTGGGACTCCGGAGCATGGGCCAAAGGTCTGATCACACTGTGGTCCTATTTCAACCAGAGGATGCTGGGAGTGTCCCAGCCAGAGGTTTTGTGAATTGCTGTACCAGATGGTGTGTGTGGCAGTCTTCTCCAGCAAGGGCTGCGTTTTATCACAGGCAAATTGAAAACATTGGTTGAGCCAAAAAAA
>NW_005301010.1:0-693 GCF_000412655.1 Myotis brandtii
ACACATCCCTCCCCTCCTGCCCTGGTCCAGCCCTGGGGCCCAAGGCAGAGTGGACCAGTCAATCCGCACCTTCTCGCTACTTCTTTAGAAGTCGGTGACCCACAGGGCGGAAAGGAGTCAGAGGTTGGCAGGCACATCCATGCAGGACGATTGTCCCTCACACGTACCTGTTACTTTGTAGAATAAAATATCCCCTGATCTTGGAACTGGAAGACAGAAGTTCAAGACCAGCTCTGCCACTTCCAGCTGTGAGGCCTCGAGCAGGTGCCCCTCGGGGCCTTGGCTTGCTCCCTGTGAAATGGGGACAGTGGCAATCCCTACCCCGCCAAGTCATTGCGAGTGAGGACATGATGACACAGTGGTTGTGAAACAGTTTGGCCGATCACATCTCTAATAAAGGGCACCCATTTCCAGGTTCTCCCTGGCCTGAGCGGGTGCACGCAGGTGCGCACCGCCCGCGCGAGGAACCACCAGCATGAACTGGGCATCCCTGCAGGGCCTCCTGAGTGGGGTCAACAAGTACTCCACGGCGCTCGGCCGCATCTGGCTGTCGGTGGTGTTCATCTTCCGGGTGCTGGTGTTCGTGGTGGCGGCGGAGGACGTGTGGGATGATGAGCAGAAGGACTTCGTCTGCAACACCAAGCAGCCGGGCTGCCCCAACGTCTGCTATGACGAGTTCTTCCCTGTGTCCCA
>NW_005301011.1:0-693 GCF_000412655.1 Myotis brandtii
CTGGTCCTCTTGTTATTAGATGGGGCCATGTGACTAGCCCTGGCCAATGACATGTGAGCAGAAATGATGTGCGTCACTTCCAATCTGAGACGTGGGAAGCCCGTTCACAAGTCTCCAAATTCTCCTTCCCACACGTGATGACAGAGGGCGCCAGGTGATGCAGCTCCAAGGCAGGGGTGCCTTCATTAGCCTAGAGCCCTGAGTGACAGGGTGGAGGAGAGCCTGGTCAACCTGTGTGGGACACAGCACGAGTGAGAAATGTGTTTTAAAACAGAGGTTACTTTTAATACAGCACATGTCAGCCTGACTGATAGAAATCACATAGTGAAAAAGTCATTTCCTTTTCTATTCAACTAATACTTCTGATTTTGTCAAGGAGAACGACTGTAGATGATAGTAGGTTTTTAACACTTCTCTTACTCTTATAATCCCAGTGTTCAACTGAATGAGAGCAGACTTTGGGCTCAGTACCTTTAGCAGGCAATAATTCCCAGTGTATTAGTCTGCTAGCACTGCCATAACAAAATACCACAGACTAGGGGGTTTAAACGTAGAAATTTATTTTCTCATAGTTCTGGAGTCTAGAAGTTCAAGATCAAAGTGTTGGTTGGCTTGGTTTCTTCTGAGCCCTGTCTCCTTGGCTTGTCTTCTTTCTATGGGTTCAATTGGTCATCTCTGTGTGTGTGCATATGT
>NW_005301012.1:0-693 GCF_000412655.1 Myotis brandtii
GGGACTCCTGAATAGGAAAAAGCAGGGTGATGTGATACTTCAGAAGATTTTTGGAGAAAAAATATCCCATATACATGGCTTATTAAATTCCAGGAGAAAAATAATGAGAGATGTGGTAATAAATATAAATTGGGATTAGATCATGGGAGGCCTTGACTATTACAATGAAACTTCTTAACATGACCCCTAGATTCTACTTCTTTCTGTACTGCTACCTATCTCAGTCAACAGTGATTATCTGAGCCCAGTTATCCAGGTGGGATCTTTAAGTGTCTTCCTTCAACTCTTGATCCATCAATGCCCCACTCAGCTGACACTGCACTCTACACTCCAGTCACACACTAAGTTTATTTGCATTTGGTACTTACTTCATTCTCTTTGTAGTTAGTTGCTGTTAGAACTGTTGCTTCTAGTAGAGAAGGGGCAGTACTTTATATACTTTTGTCTTCTCCCAATACCTTATACATACTAAATTAAAAACCAAACAAACCGGTTGATACGTTACTTTCATGACCAGGAGTCTAGAGTTTTCTCATTAGGCAATCAAGAGCTATTTAGTGAGTTACAATTAAAATACTTGAATATATATTCTTGTTCATTTGGGAGTATTATTGACTGATAAGCTTCTAGAAATAGGCTTGATATATAATGTTTAAATTTTGATAAGACATTTCATAAACCTACAGATGTAGA
>NW_005301013.1:0-693 GCF_000412655.1 Myotis brandtii
GTAATGAAGGCAACATACCACATGATCCTGTCTGCAAATATTCCTCCTGGATGCTGAGTTACTCTAGTGAATCATCATGTGGTCCAAATCCAACAGAAACTTTCCAAATACCCACCTCCTTGGGGTGCACAGGTCACCCTAACACCAGGTCACCTCCGCAGGCGAGGCCTCCGCTGTCCTCCATCTGCACATAAGCTGCCGAGGTATTAAAATCTCCTCGCTGGCCAGGACGCCTGGGATGGTCTCCAACAGCTCCAGCCTGGACGTGGTCCCAGAGATAAATCAGAGCTCTTTAAAAAGCCACAGTGGCCCATTATTTCTGCTTGAAAATGCCCCTGGATCTTCACTGGAGAGCAGGTGACAGGTACAGGCTGTGTGCTCAGCTCTGCATAAAATTGCCATCAGCGGGTCCACTTCTGTAATGAGCAAGCTGGTAGCTTCAGTTGGAGTGAAATAAAATTCCTTGCCCCGCATCCGGACCCTGGCTAAAGGCTTCAGAGAGTCCCATCAGCAGCAGAAGTGGGAATGTCTACAGTTGAGGGCTTGTGCCCATGTGAAGTGCCCTGTTCATGCCTGATTAACATGGGGATGAGCCAGAATGACGGATCGGTGATTTGCAATATTCTGCAGTACTTCTCAAGTAAACAGCACCCTGAAACAATAAACTGAGCACAACTGAACAATTATTATGGA
>NW_005301014.1:0-693 GCF_000412655.1 Myotis brandtii
TCTATCCACTGAGCCAAACCAGCTAGGGCTGCATCTATCTCTTAACTGCTCCAGAACTTAAGCAAGGCACATGGTGTCATTTACCAGCCCACTCATGCCTCAGCTATATGTATGACAAACACTATGAAATGGTGTCAGACTAAAGGCAAGGACCTGGGTCACACATTAATAGATTTTGCTGCAAACAAATTAGCAAGAACTCAGTGAGAACTCCTCTCCTTAGTGTTATGCCAAATGCTATCCATGCTTTAAGTCAATTTCTTCTTCATACACAGATTACTTGCTAAGAGATTTGGGTGCAAACTAATACCTAAGATGGCCTAACAATATGAAAATATATACCTTTATCTATATTAACAATTCAGCAGTTTCATAGATATGTTTCTGTTTTTTCCAGGACTGTTTATGCTAATGACTCTGATTAAACATACTCTAAACATAGCAGAAGTTGGAAGCCATTTCTTGCCAACAGCGAAAGGTGGTCTGGGGAGAGTGACCTGAGCATCATCACAAACTGAGGCGCTGGCTCTGGGCAAACAGCTGGTGGGTGGACCTGGTCCTTCGGGCTCTGATGGGCACTTCGAGGGACCTAGTTCTCATACTTGTGCTTGACGTGTTTCCACAGATTCCCCTGGTTGATGTGTTTGTAGATCACGTCCCTGCCTTGATCAAAAGCAAACTGGAAGAACAGAG
>NW_005301015.1:0-693 GCF_000412655.1 Myotis brandtii
CTCGGAGGAACCACGCGTGTCCCCCGGATAACATGCCCTGAGCACCTGGGCCCTGGCGGGGGCAGGGGTGGAGACAGGCCCTGGGACCCGCACTCACCCTGAGGAACTGCTCGAAGGACTCCTCCCCGGGCACCGGGGGGTTCACCATGATGTCCATGGCGGCCTGCCCCGACACGGGCGGGCACAGGCGCACCGACAGCAGCTTCACCAGCTGGCCTTTGATCTCGGGGTGCAGGTTGATCACCTCCATGTAGCCTCCCCGGTAGCCGCACCTGCAGGGGGGGGGGGCAGGAGACGCACTGAGTGCCGTCCACCAGCCGGAAGCTTCCGGGGCCGTCCCTGGAGCTCCAGCCAGGGGAACGCGACGGGAAGTGACATGGGCACATTCATGACTTCCGACGAGGAACAAGCACGCTCTCTCTCCCTGAGGTGGAGGTGCTGGGGCAGCAGCCTCAGAGCCAGAGCTGGACCCACCTGCCGGAAGGGCAGGGCCGGTCCCCCCGCCGCCTCTGCCCTGGGACTGTTATGTCACAGAAACACGCTTTCATCTTGGTTGAGCCGCTGTATTTTGGGGCCTCTTTGTTACAGCAGCTGAGCCTGAACCCCCACTAATATACTAGCCTCGTTCCAGAGGGGCCTGATTCAGGCCTGGCACCCCCTGCACAGGGGGAAGGTCATCCCCGGGGCATCGGC
>NW_005301016.1:0-694 GCF_000412655.1 Myotis brandtii
GAGAAGGAAGGAGTCACCGGGAATTGGGGAGCTTTACAACGTGAGAATGCCTCAGGACCAAGTTGGTGGTGACGGCTACAAGTGTATGTATGTATGTGCATGTGTGTATATGTGTGTGCATGGCATGTGTGCATGCACACTGTAAATGTGTGTGTACATGCTTGCGCACACATGGTGAATATGTGTATATGCGCGCGCATGTGTGCATGCACATGTACATGCGTGCACAGTGTGTGCACTGCTTGTGTATGTGCATATGTGCGCACATTTGTGCATCCACGGTGTATGTGTGTGTGCATATGTATGTTTGTATATGTATGTGTGTGCATGGTGTGTGTGTATATCTGTGTGTACATGGGGTATATGTGTGCTTGCCAGGTGGGGAGCATCACTACTCAGAAGGCAGGAGGACCTCCTCCCCGTTTCCCCCCCTTTACGGGCCCCCCTCATTGTTGGTATTCCCAACGCTCCAGCCTGCAGCACGCGCTCAGCCACGACCGGCTTTCCTTTCTAGTTCACATGCAGCCCTTGCCACGAAGGGTGAGGAGAGAACTGTGTTTTTTTTTCATGGTTGAGACAAACACCCCAAGGGGAATTATGTTTCCCAGCAGGGAAGAACCTTCTAGATGCCACTTCTTGGCCCTGATGGCTTGTGCTCAGAATCCCAATCTCTTTTTGCTTCTATTTAATGGTC
>NW_005301017.1:0-694 GCF_000412655.1 Myotis brandtii
TTTTTTCCCCCTTAAAATGAAAAAAATACAGTTGCATAGCAAAATGGAAGGCTTGAACGAACATTTCAAATCCTACCTGTCACAAGCCATTAGTTGAATTGCCTGAAGAAATCCCTTGACAAGTATAAGTGCTGTTTTTCTGTTGGAGTGCTTCATAATGTTGGCCACAAGAAGAAATTTCTCCACAAAAGCTCCTTCTGTTTAATAAAGTGATTTGTTCCAGTAACAGTGATAATAAAATTGCTGAATTGAAACAGGATTGTTCCACGAAGACCTGAATCCAATTTGCTGGACTAGTATGATTACACCTTTATCTCTGTGTTTACTCATTTGTAGAATTGCTACCAGGCTTTCGATATGCAATTAATAGGATTAATGGTTTGCAGGACCAGAGGCAGTAGGAGGGAACAGAACCATTCACGGGGCCTGGCAGCTGAGTGTGGCCTCTTTAGGGCGGTCCACCTTACTGGCTGTGTTCTGCAAGTTGAATGTCTTGCCTTGTCTTTTCAAATGAAATTCCTTTTTCCAATGAAAATTATTTTGAATAATTATATCTGTGGTAATTTATGCGTCCCCCCTCTGTGAGTTCTTCAGAATGCCGATGGTACAGCTTCACAGTCTAAGAAGAACAGGTAAAGGTTAGGGTAACAGTAACGATTTTCTAAAATTTAACTTTTGGGTGATCTATCTTCCC
>NW_005301018.1:0-694 GCF_000412655.1 Myotis brandtii
TTCTTCTTGCCAATTTCCATTTCAAGCAGCTCTTCCAAAGAGAGTAGCTTTTTCCAGCCTTCCAGAATGCAGTCTAGATTAGAAAATAAACTCCCAGGAGCACATTCCTGAAACATGGACCTCTAGACTTCATTGTGAAACCAATGGTGAAATGATGATTTGGGTTCCAGGACTGGCTTTAATGCAAAGCACCGTTAGTGTTTCCAGGTAAACCTAGTGGATTCGTCTTTCTATGACAAAGTGCTGATGTGTATTGTGATGTGATTCTGACTTACTTCCGCAGAGAAAGCGGTCGCTTATTTTGAAACCACTGACCAGATTCTAGACAACGAAGATGATGTCCTTATTCAGAAACCCTCCTGCAAAACCTTCTGCCATTACGTCAATGCTATTAACACTGCACCCAGGAGCATCGGGAAGGATGGCAAGTTCCAGATTCTAGTTTGCCTTGGAACACGGTATGAAGCCAGTTCTTGACTTTCCCTGTCTCTGTTACATGTCGAACAAGGGTCCAGGAAGGGTTAAACCAGGCCATGCCCCTTCCAAAGCTCTCCCGTGAGTTTCTTTCATTCCAAGGTTCATGATGAGAATACTGTTTATTGGGTCCTTGCCATGTGTTGGGTAAAGCACTATGCTAAGTATACTTTACATACATTATCTCATTGAATCCTCCTGCTGTTCACCACTACCAGTA
>NW_005301019.1:0-694 GCF_000412655.1 Myotis brandtii
GTGATCTTTAAACAATTAAGAAAATTAGATTCTTTAGTAGGAATGCATATGAATACTATTCCTCTTTCATTTATTTTTTACTCTGATAAGACCAGATTGACCTTTCTGTAGGTTTTCTGGAACAGTCATTGGGACTGACTGTATTTTCATGCTTCCCTGGCAATGACACTTTTCACTTTGAATATGTGAAATGAGGAAAGGAAGCATCATATAATTTAGGAGTGCGAATGAATGTGAGCGCTGAGCACTGGCCATCCTTGAAGCAGAAAACGTAATGTGCATTCCAGACAAGAAGTCCACTGCAGGGGGCAAGGACATGGGAACACAGCCAGGTCTTACATTTACCTTTCATAATTCTTTAAAAGATCACACCATACCAACCCTTTTGGAAGGAAAGCTTAGTACTAATGGAATGGATATTACTTTTCCTCCCCCCCACTTTCTTTTCAGTTCACAATGATTATTTTCAGTCACTTTTTAGGAAATGTATTGTCATTGTTACTCTTTGTGCAAAGTACAATCCTGACAGCTGACTAAAATTTTAGTAGGAGGCTTTGAGAAGAAAAACCAAAAACAGTATGTTGAGGAAAAAAATTGTGGATACCACACTTCATTATTATAAAAGAACTAGAGGCCCTGTACACAAAATTCCTGCACGGGGTGGGGGGTTCCCCTCAGCCCAGCCTGCATCCTC
>NW_005301020.1:0-694 GCF_000412655.1 Myotis brandtii
GGCCCACAGTTCCTTTCAAGGTGCATGGTTCCATGCACTGGGTCCCTAGTATCATTATAACAATTCAACTTTTCCCCATTGATTTGAGATGTCTTTAGTACACTAGGTACACCTGAGACTTTCTTCATTTTTACTCTGTTCTGTTGAATTTTTGTACCAGAATCACATTCGCTAAATTATTGCAGATTTAAAATAAATTTTGACATCTAACAGGTAAGTTTTATGTTTTGTAATAATGTAAATGGTTTGTGATTTGAGACAGAAAATATATGAACCTCTCCTGAAATTGTACCCTCTACTTCCTACAGACATGCATTTTTCAAGAGACCATAGTATTAATTAGATTCTCAAAAGGATCCATGGCCCCAAATAACATTAAGTATCACTGATCTAAAGGAAGTGAAAATATTATAGTAAACATCAATGTTCTGCACTAAAGAATTAGCCAAACACTAGCATCTTTTTTCCCAATATTTACAATAAAAGAGTATTTGCTATTGCAGGACTCCTTTTTCACAGCTCGATGAGGAAGCCAGGTTTTGTTCATTTGCTTTAAGGTCTAGTTTATCTGAACCAAATAACAACAGTATATAATCAAGTAAGAAAACAAAATTCAGCAGCAAACAGGAGAACATGTACTGAATGGCTGATTTGCAGTCCTGACAATTTTCATAATGTGAGTCAGATTCAGTGC
>NW_005301021.1:0-694 GCF_000412655.1 Myotis brandtii
TGGAGTATGCACAGCTGTGCACTCTGAGGGAAGTGCCAGAGGAAGCTGCTGTCCCTACCTGCTGCCTCATTGCAGGGTCCTGGCACTGGATAAGTTGCCAGCATTGCAGGAGCTGGACCCTGAAGAAGCCAGGCATGCTGCAAGAGCCTACCAACAGGAGCACCTGGAACAGGAAGAAAGCCCTTCCTCCTGCAATATCTCTCCAGCACCCTCTACTAACTAAGTATAACATCATGCCGGCTGACAAAGGAAAAATATTTAAAGGGTACAGCACCATTTTTGCAGAGTAGGCAATAAAGGGTAAATTGGGGTTGAGAGGCAATAAATTGATTATTGACACAATGATAGGATGTACTTTAGCCTAGCAAAACCCCTTAAGTGACCTCACAGCAACAGCAACTTTGTCATAAAATGGTACCTTCTGATTTTTTTCTGTCTTGTCCTAAATGAGTATTCATTTTCTAGGCTATGAAATATGGGGCAAAATTTTACTGAAAAATACCCTTTGAACTCATTCTCTTTAACCTCTCCTATTCCATGACATAATAGACTCACCAGCGTCTATATATTTTACCTCCTGTATATTTCTCAGATATATTCATTCTTCTCTATCACCACAGCCACCACCCAAGTCTAGCCATGATCATTTATCTCTTTTCTCAAATCCTATATAATAAAGAGCTAATATGCAAAT
>NW_005301022.1:0-694 GCF_000412655.1 Myotis brandtii
ACACACACACACACACGACTCTTGTTTAAGGAGATTCTTGCATCCACACTGACTGCGTGTGTTAGGTGATTGTTTGCTCTCCAACATCCGTCAGTAACTTCTCAGCAGCTCACGAGCACCTGCTGCTATGTGAGTGCCGGGCTCGGCTCTAGGCACGGGGCAGGGAGCAAAGACCACAGCGAAGGCCCTGCCCTCGGGCCGCTTCCATCTCAGAGGGCTGGGGGAGACGATGAGGAACATAATTAAGTAAACAGTGCCTCCGATGGCGTTAAATGCGACGGGGAAGAATGGAACAGGGAAAGGGACGTGGGTGAGAGTGGAGTCAGGGGGTTGGGGCAGAGGAAGGTGAGGGAAGGTGTCCCCCCATAGGGTGTCATTTGAGCAGAAGGAGGTATGGAAACAGCCACATACACACCCTGGGGAAGGACAGCCCAGGCTGAGGGAACTGTAAGTGCAAAGGTCCTGAGGCAGGAGCGTGCCTGGGGGCTGAGGGATGCCGGGGCGCCGTTGCATCTGGAGTGCAGTGTGCGAGGGGCAGGTGGTAGGTGAGGGTGGAGGAGAAGGGGCAGAGGGGCAAGCCAGATCAGGTAGGCGTGGGGTGACTTTGGCTTCTCGCCTGCGGGAGCTGGGAGGTGCTATCAGAGTTTTGTGCAGGAGATGACGATTTTATTCACATTCTAGACCAACGTGACTC
>NW_005301023.1:0-694 GCF_000412655.1 Myotis brandtii
ACACACACACACACACACACATCAATACACAGGAGTTGGACATGGGGTTAAAAACTGACCTGTAGAATACTCAGATGTAGGCATGACTCTGTGGCTGCTTCCCAAGTCATCTGGGGACAAAGAGAGGAAGTGCAGCCTGTCCAGGAATTCAGAAGGATAAGAATAGGAAACAATATGAAATTTTATAATATCACAACTCATTCTATCCAGGATCATTACCCAGCTTTATTATTTAACGAGTTTGAATGTCATTTTTTTCTGAAGTGATTTTCCTGAGATTTTGTTATACAATTTATTTTTTCATCTTCCAGTAGATCTATGTGCATCACAGTGGGTCATATTTTGTCTTGTCTGTCACCACCACTTTGGGGCAATATTAATTGATTCCTGGTGAATGCCAACACTTATTCTAGCAATAATTACACAGTAATACTTCCAATGGTCATACAACAGCAAATTAATACAATATATTGAATTTTAATTTGCTTTTTTTTAAACCTCTAATCTACTCTCTTCCTGTGAATAAACTTTAGAAATTGACCTTATTACCCTACAAGGAACCTCACATATGTATTTTAATTGAATACAGGATGATTTATTTTTATTTGAAATACTGGGGACTTTAACAGATGGACTGTCAGATTCAAATGAAGTTTCATTGTTTTATGATAATATGCAGTAATTAAGATATTGT
>NW_005301024.1:0-694 GCF_000412655.1 Myotis brandtii
ATAATAGTCAGCAGAAAGAAGGGGAACAGAGAAAGCAACATCATGACTGCTGTAAATTAAGGGGTGGTAAGGTAGGAATATCCAGGGAGCTTCAATTTGCTTTTTAGTGCTTCATTTTAAAAGGTGACGGACCAAACAGACAGAATAAAAGCACTTCAGAGGGGAGAGGCCATAAAGGGATTAGAGGAATACTTAAAAGAAATAAAAAACAACCCTATAAGTAATATTCCCCATGAAATATAAGAAGATATGAATACTTGTGCCTTCCCCCTAAAAATCATACGTTGAAAATCTAACTCCCAAAGGTGAGATGGTGTTAGAAGGTGAGGCCTCTGGGAAGCACTTGGGTCATGAGAGTGGAGCCCCCATCAACAGGATTTGTGCCTTGTAAAAAAAAGAAAGCCCTTGCCTCTTTCACCGAGTGCGGACACAGAGAGAAAGGACCGGCTATGAGCCAGGAGGAGGGTCCTCACCGGAGGCGACTATGCTGGCGCCTTGACCTTGGACGTCCCAGCCTCCAGAACGGTGAGCAACACATTTCTGCTGTTTATGAGCCACCCAGTCCATGGTACTTGGTGTTAGCAGCCCGGACGGACTAAGACAATATGCATCCATAAACAAGAACAGAAGGCTATATTCAGGGAGGGAAAGGAATCATCAGAAAACAGAAAAAAAGCTCGTGGGAGTTAGGATT
>NW_005301025.1:0-694 GCF_000412655.1 Myotis brandtii
CCCCTCCCCCCATGGGTCCATAGCGAGGGTGGCTGAATAAATTAAAAGCCTTCATCCTGCCCAGGATCTGAAGTCATTAAAACTCGACATGGGGCTGCTTCCCTCCAATACACAGTGACCTGATGTAAACTACACCCCTGGGGGATGAATGAGCTCCGGCAGGTGACGCACGAGCCATTGCTCGGGAGCTGCTGGCTGGACACGGTGTTCCCAGGGGACCTCGGCTGCCTGGGAGGTGAGGGCAGGGGGAGGGCTCAGGACTGAGGCTGGAGCCACTTCTCTCCTGACTGCGGGCAGATCTGAGTCATTTCCATTTCCCCTTCCTTGGAGGAGGGGAGTCGAGGGCGATTTCCTTGATTATTAGCAAAATTAGACTAAAAAGGCAGGTGAAGGATGCCAGGAGGAGTTCTTTTGTTTTGCTTTCTGAACTCCGTCTTCCTAAAAGCAGAACCTCCCACAGAACTCGATGTCATAAATCCCCTCCGAGGCTGAGTCCCGGCCTGGGAGACTGGCTCCTGTCACTGGCTGACACGGCCCCACGCCACCACCTGGGAGAAGTGTCCGGGGCAGTGCCCGCCCTGGCTCCGCGGTGAGGCCTCAGGCCAGTGGCTGGGCTGGTGAGAAACGCAGGGTCCCAGGCACAGCCCAGTCCGGCTGCCCACACCCTGCCCGACAGACCAGGGGGTTCGTGCGC
>NW_005301026.1:0-694 GCF_000412655.1 Myotis brandtii
CCCCTCTGCTGGAATGCCACTTTTACTGCTCTGGGCTGTCCCTATGTGCTGCTGCTCTCCTCACCCTGCAGGGCACCAGCTTCACCTTGTTTGAGCCCTGACACCCCACGTCTAACAATAATATATTTCCTGGTTGCAGCCACCTTGCTGTCTGCTCAGGGCCTCTGACATCTCATTTTGTACCCCTGAAGCTCCCCCCCACCCCACCACTAGTGTGGACTTCTACCTTGCCCAGCCCCACCTGATGGACTTGGGAGTGAATTTTTCAGAAAGAGAAGAGCAGAAAAAACACAAGAACAGTTGCATTACTTTTCTGAATGATGATCCTTGGGGGACATTCCTCTGGTGCAAGATCTAGGCCTCATCAGCCTTACCTAAGAAGATGCCCTTAAAAATCTAATTTTTCCATATAGTAATATTAGAATAGGCACTTTCCAACTGTGTGTCCCATTCTTCCCATGACCCAGGTGGTCATATGGACGCTGGGGTCACTGGGGGGAAACCTGGAACTATCCCAGCCAGCAGGGCAGTGGTCAGTGGAGAATGATCTTCCTCGGATTGAGGCTGCCCTTCCTGGGATGTCTTGACCAGGCTTGGCATGTGACTCTGAAGCTTCAATCTTCAAAAGGGAAAAATTTCACTGTCTGAAAGAGGATTTGCAGTGGTTCTCAACCTTCTGGCCCTTTTAAATACA
>NW_005301027.1:0-694 GCF_000412655.1 Myotis brandtii
TCCTCTCTGAAATCAATAAAAATATTTTTAAATATTTTTTTAAAAAAGAAAGAAGTAAAGGAAACTTGGCCCTGAATAAGGTCAGTCTCCTGAGGGTCTGAACCAGGGGACGGCGTGGATGGTGGGGACACCGCACAGACAGGGTGGGGGCTGGGAACACGTCTCAGACCTGTTGGTGGTGAAACACCACCAGGTGTTAGACTGGGGGAGTCAGACTGGACCTGCTGCTTGAGTTCTGGGTGGGAACGAATTCAGAGCCCTGGCCGGTGTGGCTCAGATGGCTGGGCATCACCCCGTGCAATGAAAGGTTGCGGGTTTGATTCCTGGGCAGGGCACATGCCTGGGCTGTGGGCTCCATCCCCCGTAGGGGGCGTGCTGAAAGCAGCCGACAGATGTTTAGCTCGCAGATCGATGGGTTCAGGCGGTGAGCTTGGTCTGGGTCATTCAGGAAGCTGTTGGAGGCACAGGCCTGGAGCCAGGGAGAGGCCCAAGAACCAACCTGTTCCGGCGACAGGTGGCAGGTGAGACTGTCAGGTATATGCAGGCTTAGGACCAAGGCCTGGGAACACCCTTGTTTGTCCAGACACCTGTGAAGGAAAAAGGGCCTATTCATGCAGGAGGACAGGAAGGAGAGCCAACAGAGGAGGAGGAAAACCAGGAACGTGCGGCATCCGGAAGCCGGGAGGGGAGCAGC
>NW_005301028.1:0-694 GCF_000412655.1 Myotis brandtii
TTATATTTACAGTTGCTGTTATTTTGGACTGGAGACATCTGAAAATACCAAGACAAACACAAACAGAACGAAGGAGGAATCTCCTTGCTCATAAACCAAGGAGGATAGATCTGGCTCAAACCATGAGAATGTATTTTAAATCCACACTGTCAGTGGGGAAAGAAATGAAGGGATTAGGTGAATTGGGTTAAGGATTGGGGCAAGAGAAGCCAAGCCTGTCATTGCCCTCAAGACACACACGTAGTGACAAATATGTGTTGGTGAAACAAATGCTTATTGCCTCTTCATAAACATGTTTTTCATAAACTCATCTGAATTCATGCATTCAATTATCTGTTACCTCAGGAGGGCCATAAACAGCATCTGGAGAATGTGATGCTCATTTGAGTAGCTGAACCTGAAACGGTAGTGGATTGTGAATAATATAATACATACAATTATTGGGTTGGGAGGGCAGACAGAGGCAATGTTAAATTCTCAAGTGGAGTTGTAAGTCTTCCTTTATTGTGCTTCTGCATCAACAGGGAGGCTCAAAAATATTCTTTATATCCATTATCAAAAAGAGGCTGCACAATGTGCAATGCAATATGGAAATCATTTTCCCAAAAGAGAATGTACTCTTAACAAAATGAGACACACATTCTTCCTATGAAAACATAAAGAGAACCACTCCTCTGGAAAATTTGGACTGTTT
>NW_005301029.1:0-694 GCF_000412655.1 Myotis brandtii
CCTTTGTGTTTATGGTTATTTTTATTTAAAGGATGGAGTGGCCTTATGTATGTTCATGCAAAACACCTTAACAAGATTGATGAGGTAATGTATTTTTCTTTTTCAAATATGATTTCTAATAAAACAAAAATAGGTTTTTATTATTCTGTGTTGTACCAGTAAAAAATAGCTGATTTTCAAATTATATTTATTCTAATGAACTATTTGTGCCAATGAGGATAGTCATTTAATTAAATGTTAATGAAATATACACAAGTATTTAAAAAAAGAGACATGAGAGATAAAAAGAATTTAAAATATAGTACTTTCCCATAAAGAGATTATATTACTAGCTGTATATATTTAGGTATAGACATGGGAAAGTTAAAATATTGATATCAGAGCAGAATAAAGACATGATCAGGAGAGGACACATAAAGATTACCTAAACAAAATTAGTAGAACGTATAGTGAAGTGGTCCATATCCTGAGGAGAGAAAAAGAGCTACTGATTGGAGAAAAAGAACTACAGGTTGGTGTGGAAGATGGATTCACTTTGCATTTGGGATTATAAACAATGACATGTTTGGGCTGATGAGCTTTCTACTTCTGTATTCCAACTGGAAACAACTTAAAAACTATAATAACTAAGGAAAGTTCCATTTATTTAGTATATTAATGAATTGGACAACACTGTACTTTTGTTGTTCTTTGT
>NW_005301030.1:0-694 GCF_000412655.1 Myotis brandtii
ACTGAGCCAAACCGGTTAGGGCCAGAACTCACATTTAACAAACTCCCCAGGTGATTTGTGTGTATATTAAAATTTGAGAATCGGGAATAAAAGGTGGTTCTATGGAAAGTAACCTCACTGAGTGATCTGATCACAAATTCTCAACAGGGCAGGTCATGGTGGGTGGTCATGCCCCAGGCATGTACATTCTTAGGTAAAAGGCTTATTTTGCCTTAAGCAAGCCTTGTCCATTGTTTCTGTGCACGTAGGTTAACACATCTTTGAAATGTTCCCTTTTAAAGACCCCTCCTTCTAAAGGGTGACCACCCTTTCCGACCTGTTTCAAAAATGGACGAGAGCACATAATCTGAACTACTAACCTGTAATCCAATCCCGGCCTTGCTTTCCCCCTCCTTCCTGTACTTCCTTACATACCTTCCTTAATCTCAAATGCACAAAAGAAACTGCAAAACTGTTATTCTCTAGAGCATTTGGGATCTTACTCCCTGGTATATGCCATCAGTTTGGCTCAAATAGACTCGTTACATTTTTTTATAGGTTTGGATGTTTCTTATGTTGACAAGAAGCATAGACATAATACAAAGAAGCTATGTAGCTATGAGGAGAAGCTAGACAGTACCTCGCAAAGGGACATCTCAACTGATTGAGAAGTTAACTAAAGAGACTTTTTAGGTAAGGTGAAAGATAGGGCTTG
>NW_005301031.1:0-694 GCF_000412655.1 Myotis brandtii
AAGCCACAGCCCCCATCGGTGGGACAGGCTGACTGAGGACGTCACAGGGAGCGGGAGGGCGAGGCTCCTGGGTGGGGAGGCTGACGCTGTGCCTCGGTGCTGACCCACTTGGAACCTGAGAGGCTTGATCCTCTCAATGAGGCTCATTAGCGACAACCAGGTGCTCAGCAGTCGCGCTGGCTGGGACCGAAAGATGGCAGCCGGAGGAGGACGCCCTCAGGGGCAAGACACAGAGCGGGCAGGGAGGGGAGGAGCCGAGCCTGGAGCTTGGACAGTAGAACCGGAATCCCAGGAGGCAGAGCAGAGGCCAGTTGCTCTGGGAAAGAGGCAGTTCTCATCGCGGACCCTGGAAACTCTCCAGGGTCCTGACGGAGCCCGAGCTTCAGATAAAAATAACCGCCATCCAGAGGGGAGGCCTGGCTCTCTGGCATGAGCCACATGTGGCCCCCCTCCTGCGGAGTTCCCTCTGGGGCAGAGCCCGGGAACCGCAGGAAGGACTTCTGCACGCTCATGCGCCCCACTGGGACTCAGCCCGTGATGCAGAGCCCCTGGGGTCCCTGATGTCTCTCCCAGGTTAGTCACCCCACCAAATAAGAGCATTTCCCAGCTGCAGAAGGCCAGGCCGAAGGCGATGCCAAAACACAATGACGCTGGACCAAGACTTGAGACGAAGGGACAGTGAGGACTGACATCA
>NW_005301032.1:0-694 GCF_000412655.1 Myotis brandtii
CAGTGCACAAATTTCATGCACCAGGCCTCTAGTGATAATAATAATGAAACATTTATTGTACTGTCTTTAAGTCAGGTAATCTTCTAATAACTTTGCATATTTTAAACAATTGTTTTCATAGCCAACTTTCTAGATCAGTTCTCTGAGTGTTATCACATATCTTCACCATTTTTACTCCAAGTACATCTTCATTTTTCTCTTACCTCTATAAGACATTACTTTGCCATTTTTTCAGTAAGTACCATCTAACACAAGACCATAAACACAATGTGTTACAGCTCCATTTTCTCTGTCACACAAGAGAACAATGGCTCTTTCTTTAGTTAATATCTTTATCTAAGTGCTTGTTATAGGGCCCTAAGTGCAGTGGATGCTCAATAAATTTTGGGCAGGTGAAAATAATGAGGAGATATGCCTATTACAGTGGCTTGAATTCAATGAGGGTGTTTCAACGTCCTCAGCAATTTGTGTCTTTAATAGTTTAAATAAGAATCTCTAAAAAAAGAATATAACTGTGATAAAGAACAAATATTATATCCCTTATAATATTTTAATTATAAGCATTATTTACCTGTGAGTAATTACATTTTATATAAGAAATAAAAGAAAATGACTACTGAAGAAAAGGGGTGGCTCAGGTTATTATAATGAAAAAAATCTTAATGTATAAAAACATATATGATGTGGAATGACT
>NW_005301033.1:0-694 GCF_000412655.1 Myotis brandtii
GACCCCTGGCAATCCACGCGGGCCACTGTTCCTGCAGCGCCCTCCCCCTGCACCACCTCCCCGACAGCCAGGTCTCTGCTGCTCTCCACAGGGACCGTCTTTGTTGTTCAGTGGGACCATGTCTACCTCCAAGGCCGAGAGGACAGGGGCAGCTTCACCTTCCAGGCGGCTCTGCACCGTGACGGCCGCATTGTGTTTGGCTACAAAGAGGTGAGTGAGAGATGCCTGGGTCTCGGGGAGCTGTTTCCCCATTCAGCAAGCCCTTGTAGGGAATCTGAACTGTGCCTGGCAGAGGGCGTGGTGCTGGGGATACGCAGTTCATAAGGTGGTTGTGACCCCTGCCCTCATAGAGGGTCAGTCTTGTTGAGACGATGGACAGCAATTGCAGAGACAGATGTAAAATTGTCACGGTAACAAGTGGTCCTAAGTAGAGGTGCCTGGTGCCATGGGAGCCTGTCATGGGCTCTTTCTCTCAGTGGGGGCCGGGAGAGGCTCCCTAAGGAAAAGAGTTAAAATCTGCAGGAGGCATAGGAGTTAAGGAAGCAAAGAGGAGAGTGAAGTGTGTTCCGGGAGGAAGAAAAGCATGTGCAAAGGTCCTGTGACAGGATGGATCCTGGCTGGTACAAAGCACTGAGAGAAGGCAGCACGGCCGGAGCGGGGAGAGTGAGGGGCAAGACAGGGCAAGGGCACACCC
>NW_005301034.1:0-694 GCF_000412655.1 Myotis brandtii
TTTTTTTTTTTAACTGTTGAGGGACATTTTACACCCCTACCCCCAATTCTTCACAGAGTTCTGGGTAAGGAAAAATGCCAGATAGTTGTTTTAAATATGTAGTTACTTTCAAAACTTTCAAATCCTCTAATGACATTACACTCTGATAGAACACTTTCATCAAATTATTTTAAGATGTTTTTAGACTATCCCCCAAACCCTTTTAAGATGTTTTTAGACTATCCCCTCAAACCCATTAACAGATAATTTATTTTTAAATCTCTTCTTCACAGTAAATTAGTAATATAAAAGCCTAAGCAAGATTACACAACATAGCCAAAAGCAGAATCCAGCATTTAAGTCGGCAGTTTTTTATTAAGGTACTATGCCTTATTTGAACATTTTAGTAATTAAGACTTTACTAAAAGCAATCATAAGCACAATTAAAAATGGTGCAATAATGGGATTTTTTCCCCCATAAGTGACAGTGACAGAATAGCAGAGTATAGGAATTCTGAGAAGTACCAAGGTATAGAGTGTAGGTTTCTCTAGTTGGCTTCACCAGAGTTAAAACCGTGGCCCTGTCTCTTATGAGCACTACAACATACAGTAAGGTCTTTAGGGTCTTTGGGTTGTGCGGAAGGAGTTGGAGAAATAAAGGTAATCTAGCACAGTATCAAGCAGATGTCAGGAGCCCAATGAACAATTTTTTTTT
>NW_005301035.1:0-694 GCF_000412655.1 Myotis brandtii
AAAACTAGTAGAAAGGGTTCTCTCTGGATCAAAACACACCACCTAAGTCTTTGTTATCCTTACAGTTTTAAAGTCCAGCACAGTCACGGAAAGATTTAGGTTCTGTTTTGCTATAAGGCCTCATCTTAAGGCATACAAAGATGCACTGGGAGCAAATGTGACCACCTGTCACATGGAAACTCTGATGGGGCAGAGGGAGTTGAGTGTCTGGTGAAGGAGGGGCCTGGTGAGGGGATTGCGCCTGCGTCTTCCACTGAGCAGGACAAATGAAAGTGGTCTAACGAGGTTGTATACCCATAATTGGGGTCAGAACACTTATTACTATTTCCCATTTATTGCAAGGCCCTCTCCTATGGTTTCATTTCATTTCCAGCTCCTTGTATTTTAAACAGTGAGTGAAATGCAAATGAGACATTTAAACTTTCAAAGGTACATGGAAAATGAGCAGCTCTGTGCGGAGAGTATTTGGTATGGCTGGGTAGGGTAGAGAGGAGAGAAAAGGTTATTACATCCAAAGGAAATTTAACTGGTGGGGGGAAAAAGGAGAAAAAAATCAGACAGTTTCTCACATAAATGGGAAAACAGAATGACTAGAGAAGGGCATGGAATATGAATGTGTTCCCTCCTCATGTTGTTTGAAAAAATCAGATGCTAAGAAAATCTAAGAATTTTATCCTAGCAAGGGAAATAGAGC
>NW_005301036.1:0-694 GCF_000412655.1 Myotis brandtii
ATTCTGTCTACCATATGCATTCAGTCACCAAATCCTGCCAAATATACCTTCAAAATACATGTATAGTCAAGTCTGTTTTCTTCTCTCTGATCCCATACAATTTTAATTTAGTCTCTTTCATTTTCCTAGACTACTTAAATAGCCTCCTAATTGGTCTCCCCATCCCCATTATTGCCACCACATTTCTCTACAAAGTAGCTTTAGCAATCTTTACACATTGCAAATATTACCAGGTTATATTTACTTAAGACTCTTCAACTGACCTAGGATAGAGTGTAGGCTCCCTAACACAGCAAGTCCCCACAATTCTATCCTCCCATCTCACCAAAGGTGATTTGCATTTTATAACCTATGGTCAAGGTACTTAAATATTTAATGCAGTCACCATCTCCATGACTCTCCATTATTTTCTCTGCCTAAATTATCTATCACACTCTTTTACCTGGCTCGATCTTATTCGTCATTTAAAACTCAATTCAGTATTAAAAAACATTTGACAGTTATATTAAAATAGTTATATAGTCTTCATATTTAAGCTGTTAAGCATTTTAAGCATGAAGAAAATAATGAGACCACAATGTGCCTATCGTGAGATTAAAATATTAACATTTATTTTGGATATCACACTCTAGTTTTTTAAAAAGTAAATAAATAAAATCTTACAGAAACTTGCCCTAACCAGTTTGGCTCAGTG
>NW_005301037.1:0-694 GCF_000412655.1 Myotis brandtii
TGTATAGCACCTCTCCTGAAGACATTTCTGAACTTGTTTTAGGAAGCCTCACGGAGAATGCATGTTCTTCCAAGATTATGTCAGAGGCAAAGGAATGGACGACATATTTGGCAAATACAGCTTCAACGTCAGGGAGGTCTGCATGACTCCATCTCAGTAACAAGTTCTATTGGTGGAACGCTGAGGGTGAGAAATAAGCACAGCCATGGAGCGCTAGGCTCTGGACTCAGATTTATTTGGTTTAATTCAGGTTCCCTTACTTACTAATTGTCTTATTTTGGGCAGTTTGTCTCTAAATGTTCTTATTTCCTTATCCTTAAAATGGCAGTAACCATAAAGTAGTTCCAATTCATGAGGTGGGTGCGAGATTTATGAACAAGTGCAATTTAATTAGAATAGTTCCTGATTCATTGTATGCACTCAGTAAGCATTAGCTGATATTGTTTATAAAGCAACAGCATGCACCTATCCATGGACTCAGGAATGGGGCTGTAGATTATTGTCTTGTTTTACTCACTTCTATATATGCAAGACCTAGTAGCTCATGAAGAAATGGTTATTGAATGAATCTTACCTAAATTTCATGAGATACCAACTGCAAAGTACATTTTCAAAACATGGCCTAAAAATCATGAGACAAAGAAAGAAGATTATTCAGCCCTAGTGGGTTTGGCTCAGTGGATAGAGTGTCAGC
>NW_005301038.1:0-694 GCF_000412655.1 Myotis brandtii
CCACAACCTGGGCATGTGCCCTGACCAGGAATTGAATAAATAACCTCTTGGTTGCTAGGTGGGTCGATGCTCAACCGTTGACCTTTATCCCCAGCGCTGGCTTTCCTGGGCATGCCAGGGAATTCTGCCAGGTTCACAGGGCCCAACTCAACACCTCCACACCCCCCATCTCCTCTCCAGCCCCCTGAGATCAGGTGGGGACAGACCTCATTTATAACTTTTATAGGAATTACATGCTAACATGGAACTATTTTAGATATATTCGGTTACAGAAAACATTATGAAAATCAATTTCACATATGGATCCTCTTAGTACTCTGAGTTAGAGGCATTCCCAGGCCTGGGACCGCTGGCTGGAAGAGGATGTAAATTTAATTTTACAGGCTGTTGCCAGGTTGCTTTCAAACAAATGCCACAACAATTCACATTTCAGCAACAATTTTCAGAGAACCCCATATTGGTACTTATTTTTATCAATCCACTAGGTATAAAGTGATAGGCTGTTTCTTAAATTTGCATTTTTCTAACTACTAACAAGTTTAAGGACCTTTCTTGTGTTGATCATTTCGATTTGCTCCTCTGTGAACTGCCGTGTTAACTGGATTAGGTTGAGCTGACTACAGCAGAAAACCCCAAACTAGCAGAGAACATGTTTGTTGTCCTCAGCCCTCGTGTGCCAAGACGGCTGCCATAG
>NW_005301039.1:0-694 GCF_000412655.1 Myotis brandtii
CCCACCCATGCACAAATCTGTGCACTGGGCCTCTAGTCTACCATAAAAATAGGCCTCTTGTGTCTCTCCTACACATGGGCAGGAGAGTGCCATCCTTACCAAATGAACCATCGCTCTCAGACAAGAATCCCAGGTAGCTGCTGCAAGGGACTGGCCCAAGCAGGATGGTTGATGGTCGTGTCTTAAATGCATTGCTTGGAGAAAGTGACTTGAGGGTTATGAGAGGGTGGCTTGATATTGCAGGAAAAAAGTTATCCTTAGAGAACTGAGGTCAGAAAATAATAAACATTCAATAACTAACTGAAACAGTAGATAAAAACATGGACTTAATGGTTTGGGGGGAAATAAAAAGGCCCTAAAGAGTGGACCAGTGGGAAAGGCCACCATGGACTGAGGCTTGGTCACAACTGAATTAACCATCATAAGTTTTATCATCATTGATGCTATTTCATTTAATTACATTAATACTGTAAACTCATTGTATCAAACTCAATTTAGAAAGGTACCCTAATATATAAAAACCCAGGGGCTGTCACATCCAAAACGACCAGAGGGATGACTGAACACTGTGCAGGCAACAGGTTCAGGTGGGTGGGGACTGGCGAATGGGCTGAACTCCTGACATCTTGGGGAGAGAGAGGAGGAGCTGACCAGTGGCTACTGCAGCTGCTCGTGAGACCTGGAGAGAGAGAGA
>NW_005301040.1:0-694 GCF_000412655.1 Myotis brandtii
TCACACATGAGTAGGCTATAATATTTTATATGGTGCATTGGGTACCTTTAGCAATTATAGCAAAAGAAGGAAAGAGAATTGGGAGATGCATTTGATCTGAAGCTTTTCTTTTTTCTTTTTAGAGATCAGTTGTGAAGCTCCACTTGAGTTTCTGAATGGGAAAACTGAGGTGGAAAATACCACCATTGGCCCCAGCGTGGTGTATTCCTGCAACAGAGGCTACAGTCTGGAAGGGTCGCCCAAGGCCTATTGCACTGAAAATGGAACCTGGAGCCACCCAGTTCCTCACTGCAAACGTGTGTGTTGACTTATGATTGGAAAGGTTTTAATCAGATTTGGTTTCTCAATGAGTTCCCCAAATGTCTAAATCATAGTGGGAACTCGGTGATAAGAGAGATTGGCCCAGAGAAAGCAATCTGTGCATACCCAAGCCACATATTCTGCGGTGTCTCAAAACCTGCTTGTGTTTTCTAACATGTCTCCTCTGCAAAGCAGCTTTTATCAGGTTCCTTGACTGGTTACAGGCGTAAGGCACTAAGAGAAAAATGCAACTTAATGAAAAAGATTTGACAGAAATGTATGTATAGTGAATTTGGTTGAGGATGTGAAAGGGGTGAAGAAAGAAAATCTGCTAAATGTGGAATATGAATAAAGTATATATAAGCATCCTATCTAATAATAGACAAACATGGTA
>NW_005301041.1:0-694 GCF_000412655.1 Myotis brandtii
TCTCTCTCTCTCTCTTCCTTTCCCTCTCTCTAAAAATATCAATAAAAGATATTTTAAAAAAATTCAGGCTCAGTCCCACCAGGGATTACTAGGAGTAATGGTTCCACACCTCCCTGGTAAGAGTACAACATGAACTTGGGTACAACAATGAAATAAAGCAAATTTCAGGAGGTCTGCTATCGGTTGCCCTCCTATTCAATAAGAAGAATTGATTACCACCAAGAAACTTATTTCTCCATGCCTGGGAAAAAGACAGTGACATCCCAGGCTCTTCACGGGACGCAATGGTCACCAAGCCCTTGAGGCATAAACATGGCCACATGACCATGCCTTCCTGTCAAGAAGAAAGGAGGACCATGATGTTGGATTTAGGTGGTTTATGTTCTTCAGGAAAGGGCACTCGGTAGACTGGGGAACTTGAGAAAGAGGCAGCACATTGAAGTAAAGTGCAGGGACTCAGAGACTGGCGTCAGGGGCACGATTCCGTCATGATGTCCTTTTGAAGGGGGAGGTTTCTGGGCATCAGAAGCATCAGAAATCCTGTCCCAAGGCTACAGGATGCTTGAGATCAGCTCCGCGGCCCTGGGAAGAAGGAGAGGAATGAAAGACAACCGAGCTCAGGGCTACATCCCTTTCCCTCCAGAGTCCCAGGACAGAAAAAATCCAGAGAGAGTCTGAGTGTTGGTCTGGTGAG
>NW_005301042.1:0-694 GCF_000412655.1 Myotis brandtii
CCATCACTGGTCTAACCCCAGAAGTGCCTCTTCTTTGAAACAGAAATTTATAAAGATGTTTATCGTTGTGATTTTTGTAATAGTGAAAGAAACATAAATAATCAACATCCAATTTATCCTTAAACACATCAGAACATAACACTTTGATGGAATATATAGTCATTAAAATAATATGTGTGAAGAATTTTAATGAAGTGGGGTTATGCATATGATATGATGTAATATTAGGCAAAGTCCTATGGTCAAAATCATCCAAATATCTTAGCATGCTCTACAAATTCACTCAAGCTCTAACCTCTGCCTAACTCTCTTGTCCTATGCCTCTAATACTTCAGCTGTACTGAGGTGCTGATTATTCTCTAAACACAGCAAGTTCTCTCATAGTTCCAATTATCTTTAATATGTATGCTATAAACATGCTAGATTTTCTTTTTTTAAAAAAACAAAATTCTTTCTTAAAAAAGAGATTGAGATGAATATTGAGTTAGAAAAAGGGGTAAAGAGAGTTGGTAGAGAGAGGAAAACCAAATTTCTTGCTAGAGTTGGGAAATTAGAACCTCTTATTTCAAAATTGCTGGGTGATATAATTCCTTTATTATTATCATTTCTACCCCTTGTCAATTTAGTTGTAAGTAGAATCACAGGGCAACTAGTACTTTGATCAGGTCCCCAGCTTCTGGCTATTACTCTAACA
>NW_005301043.1:0-694 GCF_000412655.1 Myotis brandtii
TGGGACCCTTCAGTCCGCAGGCCGATGCTCTATACACAGAGCCAAACCAGGTAGGGCCAGAATATTTTTATGCATTCCTTCCACTCTACTACATGCCCTCTTCCCTTATTAAATAATAAGACACCCCAAATCATTAAGGAATTCTGAGGGCATGATGTGGCCGAATTATACTTTCACAGGTTTGGAGACATTATGGATAAAAAATAAATGCTGTCCAGGATGAAAGCACTCTTGGATCTAATACATTCTCCTCTTGACATACAACATTCAGGGGTTTAAAATGGTGAATCAACTAAAATTAAAGTAGTTTCCCCTTACCAATGGTTTTATTTACTACAGTTTTCCCTTACCCATGGTTTTGTTTTCTGCAGTTTATTACCTTTGGTCAACTGTGATTCCAAAGTATTAAATGGAAAAACCCAGAAATAACAATTTATGTTTTAAATTGTGGGCCATTCTGAGTAGTGTAATGAAATCCTGCTCCATTCCACTGTCTTGCTCAGGATGTGAATCATCTCTTTGTCCAGAGTGTCCTCACTGTACACACTGTCTGTTAGTAACTTAGTAGCTGACTCCATTATTAGATTGAATGTGGCAGTAGGTACCACAGTGCTTGTGTTCAAGTACCCTGTATTTTACTCAATAATGGCCCCAAAGTGCAGGAGTAGCCTAACGCTGTCTCGTAATGCCTATG
>NW_005301044.1:0-694 GCF_000412655.1 Myotis brandtii
ATGCTCTACTGGGCATTACATTATTGAGTCACATCAACTCTAAACCTCAACCTGTCACTGTTCCTTCCTCACCAGGCACCAGGCACACTCCCTCTTCCTACAGTGTGACACTTTCCACTCTAAGACATTCGCACTTGCTTTTTTGATCGTCCCCAGATGCCATTTTCTCCAGACTTTTCCCTGACTGGTTTCCAATATGTCATCTCCATGTTTAAATCTTGACCCCCTGTCACTGTGTTTCTTTTCCAACCTAAATCACATGGGTTCTTTCTAGAACTCTTATCACAAACACTAATTTTTATGGTTTGAATCACAATAGAGGTATATTTATGTATACATGTTTTTGTTGTTTAACTCTCCTAATTGAACAAAAACTTTGTGAGGGCAGGGACTCTGTATCTTATTCACCCATAACCTTGGGCGGTGTCTAACACATAGTGAACAACATGTTCTACCACATGTTGAATGAATGACTGAAAAAAATGATTGAGTAATTTCAATTACATATATGTACACATACAAACACAGAGTTCAAAACTTTAACGGAAGAATATATATTCTTATAACTATTTATATTCTTCATTTTTTTCATCTCTTTACAGAACAGACTTTGGCCAAACACATTAAGTATCTGTAATCTATACAAATGCAATGCATTTTCTCTCTGAAGGTATTTCTTTTGAGTGGTGATAAA
>NW_005301045.1:0-694 GCF_000412655.1 Myotis brandtii
AAGTAATGGAACTTTTGTGCATAATTAGGAAAGGAAGGACTCCACACCAATAGAAGGAATCCAGGCCTTTTGCCTTCCCACCTCCCTAGCCTTTTACTTTGTGGTCATTCACCACATGTAGTGAGACCAGCAGAGGGTGCTGTGCACATGCTTAAAAAATCACTGTGTGAGTGCGGGTGAGGGGGGCGGGGGAGTGGTGGTGCTCTGCTTGTTTTATGTTAAACAAATTTGATTGTTATAATAGAAATGTATGACTTTATTGTTCTTTTTTTAAGCCAAAACTCACTTTTGCAATTCCTTTTACTTTGAAATTAAGTAGTTTTAAAATAAATTAAAATTCAAGAGGCCCAGTTAAGGTTGCACTTTGATACAGGATTTTCTAAGCTTCTCATTAAATTCTCACAAATTCTAATACTGATTTAGAAGAGTGTATACTAACTTTTGGCCTTTTTTCTCATATACAGAAAGAATAAGGAGCCTTTTTACAACTTACAAAGCAACAATAGAGCTAAGAAATTCAAACAATAGTCCTTAATTTAACCCAAATTTCAAAAGTCGTTTGAAATTGTTTGGGTTGTTATACAACCAGTTTGTTAGCTGATATAATTCAGCTGGGGAGGAATAGGGAAGATCCTGTTTTATCAAGACCAGAATGACCCCTTTGGGCAGTGGTTCTCAACCTTCCTAATGCCAC
>NW_005301046.1:0-694 GCF_000412655.1 Myotis brandtii
TTATGATTATGGTAAAGCACCCACTTCTGTTTAACACTATTTAAAGAAATGGTGAACAAAAAAATTAAGGACCTATTTAAAAAGAAAAGGCAGGTTAGAACAAGATTTAAAGAAATGAAAACACAGTAGAAAACTTAGATAATACCAGGTGATATTATATATCCCATCTATATTTGATATTTTTTCTCCTAGACCCAAAGAGAAAGCAATCCATTCTCAACCTTTTATCCCAACCCCATGCACTTGTTTGTTCTTCAATATTGTCAATGCTTTAATGAACTTAGCTGTCAAAAATCAGATTTTATTTATTTGTAATTTCTATCACAATTAAAGGTACACATCTCATTTCACATATTGGTTTTACTGTTAGAAATTTATTCCACAGATGTACCTGAACAAATATAGAATTATAAATGTAAAATGATGTTTAATGAAGCATTGTTTGTAATAGAAGAAAGAGAAAGAGAGGTTGAGAGACAGAAAGAGAACACTATCAGTGTGAGATATGGCATATTAAATTAAATTATGATATGTTATAGTATACTCATGCTGGTTAAATTATGATATAATCACAATATGAAAGCAAGGTGGAACTATACAAGCTAATACGGAAAAATAATCTCCAATATGTACTAATCAAAAAGGTCAAGAACATGGATTTTATTATTATTTTTTAAAATAAATTTTTATTGAT
>NW_005301047.1:0-694 GCF_000412655.1 Myotis brandtii
AATACAGTATAGCAACTATTTACATACTATTCACACTGTATTAGGTATTATAGGTAATCTAGAGATGACTTGAAGTATACATATATGGGAATATGTGTGTAGGTTGTATGCAAATACTACACCATTTTATATAAGGAACTTGAGCATCCATGGGTTTTGGTAGCCCCAAGGGGTTCTGAATCCAATCTAGGACTTGAGAGATGACTGTAGTTAGTTAAGAATATCTTAAAGAAATTCTATTAAGGATGAGAAAGAGAAAAAAGGTAGTGGTTATCGCTATTCGGTGAATATACCTGAAGACTAGCACTATAAGAATGTAGGGCTGCTCCAACTTATATAACCTGATATGGAGGAAAAGAATTCCTAGTTGTAAGTATTTGACCATTTGGTATCATAGCTAATCTTTCTTATGAGTAAACAGGGAAGATCCAAGTCTTAGAATTAATGCTAAACAGAGAGGCTGATATTTGTTGAATGTGGAAGGCATGCATTAAAGGGTCTCATTCAGGCCAATAGAGTTAACCATTATTTTCCCTTTTTACTGAATAAGTCACTGAGGCTGTGACTCAAATTCTGTGATATTCCCACAATCACATAGCGAGGCAGAGAGCCAGGAAACAAAGCCACGTCCAAAGTATAATCATTGCCATGAACTATATGCTCTAACAATGTCTGGAGGGTGGAAACCTTTTTT
>NW_005301048.1:0-694 GCF_000412655.1 Myotis brandtii
TCCCTCTCCCTTCCTCTCTGAAACCAATAAAAATTTTTCTTTAAAAAAGAAGACATTTGGGTGGAAAATAAACATGAAAAAGAGTTCAACATCCTTCGTCCTGGGGAGAGGCAAGTGGAGCCCCCTGGACACACCTGCTCACCTGTGGGAACGTAGCGTGTTTTTACACAAACACATCACTGCTGGGTGGGGAGGTGGGCGGCGCACTGGGAACCGCCAGGCAGGCTCCTAAAGCTCAACACTCATTTGCCACCCGACAACCGCACCCCCAGGGGTCTACCCCAGAGAAATAAAACACGCAAAACCCAGCGTGGGTGTCGGTGGGACTTTATCCACCGGCACCGAGGAGTGGAAACAACGGTGTCTCGGGAATAGGTGACGGAGCTGCAGCCCCTGGCGGTGGGCACTTTTCAGGCACAGAAGGAACAAGTCGTGAGTTAGCACAGCAACTTGGGTAAATCCCACTCCCGTTATGCGGTGAGAGACGCCAGGAAGCACAGGCCCGGGCCCCTTTTCTAGGATGTTCTAGAAAAGGCAAACCCAGAGGGACAGAAAGCTGTGCCATGGTTGCCAGGGACACGGTGGGAAAGTCACTGATGACAAGTGGCCTGCAGAGACTTTGGGTTGGGTGGGCTGCGGTGGTCACATGACTGACTGCATGGGTCTAAACTTAGAGCTGCACGCCAAAAAGGGC
>NW_005301049.1:0-694 GCF_000412655.1 Myotis brandtii
CGGAATCAAAACCTGGACCCTTGGGTCCACCGGCTGATGCTCTGACCGCTGAGCCAAACTGCCCTGTGCATCATTTGCTTCTATTTTTAAGTCAAATCCTCTCTCTCTCTTCTCTCCCAGTTCGTGGGTGCTCTGTTTGGTTCACCCAGCTGCTGAATCCATCTTCCACAAGCCAAGAAAAATATAAAACAGTAAAGTTATGAGAGAATATAATGGACATGAAAGACAGGAATAAAAACAGATTCTACCCAAGAACTGTGAGTAACGCTAGAAGACAAATAAAAACAATAGAAATAGAAATCAAAATTGAAGGTTTACTCCGTCCCTGGGTTTCAACCCTTGGCTACAGATGACAAGCAGCGGCAGTTTCTTTAACAAATTTCATTTCCCAGCCCCATCTCTGTAGAGTTTTGGCTTTAAATACTCACTAATTAAACTAATAAATTTGGGTAATTTCAAATCCCCCTGCAAATGCAAGGCTTCGAATAAGTCTCAATTTGTGTATTATATTCGTTTACAACAACCAGAGCCAGGAGGGAACTTTGTCACTTGCTAAATTCAGGCAGGTCACCAAGCGGCCCAGATTTCAGCGTGAGAACAAATGAATTCTCACCATAGCGTTGTACTCGCATCTCAAATGATAAAACCTCCCGCACCTCCTTTCCTTGTCCACTTGAGCCATGTAATCCCTCCC
>NW_005301050.1:0-694 GCF_000412655.1 Myotis brandtii
CTCTGAAATCAACAAAAATATATTTTAAAAAAATAGCCAAGAGGATGGAGATGAAGGGAAAGGTGAGGTGAGGAGTTGCCTTTTACGCCCAGTGGGCAAAAGGCCACTGGAGGGTTTGGGGCAGCAAAGAGATATCATCTGATTTAATAGAATGTCTCTGGCTGTGGGTAGAGCACAGACTGTAGGGGCTGGTGGCAGGAGGGAGACAAGTGAGAAGACCCCAGACCAGGGGTGTGGTGGTGATAATGGAGAGTAGCTAATTCGGAAGTAGCTTCAGTCAGAGCTGATGGGACATCCCTTCAGATTGGATGACAGATGAGGGAAAGGGGTCATGGGTGACTCTAAGGTATTCAACTTGAGCAACCAGCAAAATGGAGTTGCAATTTCCTAAGATGGTAAAGACGGGGGCAGGGGCAGTTTGGGGGAGCTCAGGAAAACCATCTTGACTTGGCAAACTGGAGAAATCCAAATGGAGATGCCAGTGAAGCACTTCAATGTGTGAGATTGGAATTGGGGAGAGTCCTGAGTGGAGAGAGAAATTTGGGTGCAATCAGCATGGAGATGGAACATGAGGAGAGAAGAGGACTGGGACAGGCCTGGGGTCCTTCAGCACTTCAAGTCAGGGAGATGAGGAAGGGTGATGCCATCATGGGGTTACATTTTCTGTTTGGGGTGGTCATACACTGTTTAGGTG
>NW_005301051.1:0-694 GCF_000412655.1 Myotis brandtii
TGGTTCATAGGTCGACGCTCAATCTCTGAGCCACGCCTGCCGGGTGAGAAATCAGTTTTGGTCGGCAATTGTTTCAAAATCTGCAGGTTCTTATTCTTTCAGAATTCTGAATTAGAGGGTATTCCAAGGACAGACCAAGGATGATTGGAAAATGTTTTTTGATGTTTCAGTAGGCTTATGCTTTTATTGGGAGCATCAGCTAATTTTCTTAAATGTTTAAAAACAGACAAAACCCCATCTGTACTTCATCCTCTGTTCAATATAGATATTTAAATTGGCCTAGCCCTGGCTGGGCGGCTCAGTTGGTTGGAGGATTGTCTTGTGCACCACAAGGTTTTGGGTTCGATCCTTATTGGGGCGTACACGGGAGGCAACTGATGGATGTTCCTCTCTCACATTGATGTTTCCGTCTCCCTCCCTTCCTCTCTCTAAATTCAATGAATATCCTTGGGTGACGATTTAAAAAATAAAATTGCCCTAAAAAGCAAAAAATAAAAAATTGGCCTTTCATAACACAAGTATAATAAAGGTCATGTAACTGCTAAGAAACTCTACTCTGCAATCCGGCCCTTTCTCTTCTCTGTCTTCTGTCTTCACACTGGCCTTGTCCAGTCCAATGGCACCAGGACCACCTCGCCTCCTTTCTTTCTTATCCTTCCTCCTTTGCACATATGGACTGTGCCCACCTTCCCTA
>NW_005301052.1:0-694 GCF_000412655.1 Myotis brandtii
TTTAAAAAAAAAATGATGGGCAATATATCGGACTTCTGAATACTACCAGGAACAAGATTTCTCTCTCCTCAGGCCTAAGATAGAGTCTGATTGATAGCACTCATCAAAAAAAATAAAATGTACTGATCAAGTGGAGGGAAATGAATATGTAAAATGTATTTCATTAGAGGTTTTTAAAAGGGTATAGTTATAAAATACTGCATATTTGAGAATAGTTTGCATGTTTTTTATAAAATTACAATGTGTTACAATAATAGAATTAGATAAGCATAATTCACCCCTCGAGATGAACATGTCTTAAGAAAAATTAGACATGATAAAAAGGAAGCGTGTGTTCAGCTTTGACGTCCTTGTAATCACAAGTAGAAAAGAAGCATTGGGGATAAGTTAAACAGAGGACAATTACCGATATCACAGAAGGAAAAGACTTGCATCGTAGATTAGAAACTGAAGAAGGATGGGTTGAACTGGTGACTTAAGGATTTGAAGGTATGGTGCCTGCTTCCCGTTAGTCAGACTGTAAATAGTCTGAATAAACAATGAGTCAAAATGGCTTTGCCTGTCCTGACTGGCAGCATCTTAGACCTGGAGCTGACAGAGCCAACTCCTGGGAGTTTTCATGGTTTGAATTGAGTTGTTCCTTATGAGCAGTATCAGCGAGGTCTACCTGGTCAAGAACAGAAGGAACAGATAG
>NW_005301053.1:0-694 GCF_000412655.1 Myotis brandtii
CTTTGCTCCTTTTCTGTTATTAATAACTAGGTTAATTGCAGTAGTATCACAGTTACAAAATGAGCATATGAAAACTACTCCTGTGTATATGCAGAAAGTAAACCAACCATCACAGCTTTAGTCTTGTAAACAGATGCAGTTTAAAATATCATATTATTTTTATTAAGTACAAATAGTACTTATTAAGATCAGTTTTCTATAGATTATTAGGTAAATGCTGCGTATTCTGGATTTAAATTTGATCACTGAATGCAATTACAGTATAATATTAAAGCCTGATTCATTTTGAATACCATGGTATCAACAGAGAAAAATATCACCATGTATAGTGTTACCCTAAAGCACCATATTTGACAAAAGTAATATATGGTTCTATATTTCCCAGATAAGTAAAAACATATCCACTCCTACATACCCCACCCGCAAGCATAGTATACACTTAAAATAAATATGGTTTCTCATTTCCTCAATTAGACTTGAGACCTCTTGAGGTTACAAAATGATATTTTCTATTCTTATCTTATTCATTGTTCCTAAACAAGTATTTATTAAATATTAAAGAGAAAAGATTGAGGGAGACTGCTATTTTATAGCTTTTGGAACTTGCTCTATCGCGTGTTAACCAGTTGAATGCTTACACATAAAAGGACTACGCTTGGGTTTTATTTTCTCATTCACAGCCAAGACGAATATG
>NW_005301054.1:0-694 GCF_000412655.1 Myotis brandtii
CCCTAGAAGAGCAGGTCTATTTTAAGGTTGAGGGAGCTCTCCCCATTGCATCATGAATATTATTAATCATCTCTATCCTTCCTGGTTGGCTGAATTACCCAAGGACAGGCATGTGATTTTAGGCATCTCTGATTCAGCAAACTTAAAACAGAGGTTGGTGTTTAGTAGGTGCTCAGGAAATGATAAGAAAGGAATAAAGAAGTGGTTCCATTTCAGGCTAGTAGATTAGGTCTGATAAAGCTCAAGGTCATCACCCAAATGGAGGAGCCAAGATTTTAGAGAGCAGAGAAGATTAGGATTCAATTGACTCCTCAACTCTACATAAGGTAGATTCAATTCCCAAGGTTTTCCTTGGAATTTTTTGACCTTCTGAGGGAGGGGTGGTTCTAGTTTGGAGAAGGAAGATTTACTTGGAATTGGCTTTGAATGGCATTGGAGTCCCATCCCTGCTCATTTCAGTTACAAGGTTATTGCCAAAGCTCTCTAATTTGAGCCAAATGAAGGGAGGAAGCCTGCCAGGAGAACCTTGGTTCAAGGCCTTGAAGTGACTTGGATCCCTCTGCATTGACTCAGTCAAGTCACTTCTCTTCGCTAGCCTCAGGATTCGCATTGGTAAAATGGGTGGGCTGGATTAGATAATAGCAAGACATTCAGCACAAATATTTTTAAAAATATGTTTTTATTGATTTCAGAG
>NW_005301055.1:0-694 GCF_000412655.1 Myotis brandtii
TTTTTTAAAAGATAAAAATACTAGGACATTAAAAAACAACTGCATATATGGGGAATATTAGAAAATAACTGCACATGCCCAAGGATAGGCTCAGAAATGTCTTAACAAGACATTATGTTTACACCTTATACTGATCTTTGGCACAAAGGCAGCCTACAATAATAAAAAATAAATAAACAAATAATAATAAAAACAGCAAACCTTGAGGAATGGGGAGAATCTGATTTCCAGAGTTAATACATTATTGTATTCAAATGCCCAGAATTAAACAAACAAAAGATTCACAGAAGGCATACAAAGAATCAGGTAAGTATGGTCCATTCAAAGGAAAAATATAATTCAACATAATCTGTCCCTGAAATAGAGTTAATGGAAGATATATTACCAAAGTCTTAAAACAACTTTCTTAAGATATTCAAAGAACTATAGGAAGATGTGGAGATAAGAAAATGAGGTGGGAACAAAATAAAAATATAAATAAAGAGCTAATCTAAAAATGAATTAAAAAGAAATTCTGGGGCAGAAAAGTATAGTAATTGAAATGAAAAAAATCACCTATAGGGATTCATAGACAGATTTGAGCAGCAAATGAAATAAACATGAACTTGAAGATAGGACAATGGACGTTATCCAGGCTGAGGACAAAAGAAAAAGACTGAGGAAAAGGAATGGAGCCTATGGGAACTGTGGGACA
>NW_005301056.1:0-694 GCF_000412655.1 Myotis brandtii
TTTTTTTTTCTGTTGCTGGGACTCTTGATCTGATTTCAATCTTCTTATTGAGACTTGCTTTGTGTCCCAACATGTGGTCTATCCTAGATAATATTCCATGTGCATTTGAAAAAAATGTATATTCTGATGAAAATTTAACTATATTAGTAGGGACTCATTTTTCTCCAATTTGTCTCAGACTCAAGCACCCCTGTCATTTATCCCAGGCTGGCTTTACACATTTCATTACCTGCCTGGCTTCTTACACATTTGAAATTGAAATGACTGATTAATTCTAATCCAAATCTTTTATTTTATACATGAGGAAGCAGAAACCAAGAAAAGTAAAGTAACCAGAGATTATAGAAAAATAAATACTAGTATGCTGGGCTTCTGTCTTTTACTATAGACCTCTTTCCATTTTTTGAACACAAATAATGCTGTTTGAATCACCCTGGGAAGAAATGGCTACTGGGGGTGCGGGGGGGAGATCATTCTCTCTGCATCCCTGCATCTTCCCTGTGGACTTAGTCCTTTACTACCACATCAGCTCTAGCAGTTGGGCCAGTGACAGGACACCTACCCTGCAGTTGAATTCCAGTATGATAGCTGAAGGCATTTCAATGCTTGACTGTCTAAACCTTCCCTCCTTATGGGGGACCTAGAGAAGCTACATGCCTGTTTTGGCAGTTTGTCTCAGTACTCATTTTTTATT
>NW_005301057.1:0-694 GCF_000412655.1 Myotis brandtii
AACTCTTCACAACTGTTCACTCCGTGGTCTTGTAAAGTCATCGGCCCAGTCATTTTCTTCGCCGCCTTTACTCCTCTCCGGTCATTGAGCATTTTCTAGGCCCACTTGGGCTCAACTCTCACTTTGGAAGAAAGGTTTTCTTGTAGCAAATCTCTGACTTCCATCAGGGAAGGACTGGCCCCATTCAACCCAGTTCTTGTGCTGGCTGCTTGTCAGCATGGCCTCCTGCCCATGATTATGCTCTTAACCATGGCATTTGCTCTTATCTTCCTTCCCTAAAGGTGGAAGCCTCCACTTTCATTCCTGGTGGCTCCAGGCCCCGTCTCCTGGTTCCTCTCTAGCCTCGTGTCCATCTCCCATGGGACACATTACCGCTTCTACAGAGAACAGGGGAAGGACGTATGCTAGCTGATCTCCAAGCACTTAATTTTCTTCCTTGATTTCTCCGTCTTTGAGGACAGAGACTTACCTTGATGAGCAGTATACTTGTGTTCATTGTGTCAATCAAGGGGAAACGTTTCACCAATTATAAAAGAAAATTCAACACAGTGAAGGATCGGGGTCTCGGCTCTCAGTAGAGCCATGGAAAACATTTCAGAGGGCCTCTGCAGTCTTCACAAGACAACTCCCATCTTAAATACTAGCTCTGTGGTAAAGAAAGGTTATTGCCATTCATTTTTAGTTCTTTTTTAAA
>NW_005301058.1:0-694 GCF_000412655.1 Myotis brandtii
ATGACCAAAAATGCCTTACTTTTAACTATAAATTCTCAAATCTTCCCATTTGCTCCAGGATTTCACCTCTAGTTTCACATGAAACCCTTCTTTAAATTAAGGTGGAATAAATTTATCAACAGGCAATCTTGAAGTTAGAGAACTCTTGAAAGTCTCAAAATATGGGTTCAGTGAAAGCAAAAGTAAAGATGTAAAGGTCCCAGCTAGTTCCTTGGGAGATCTGCTCAATGTCCCCACAACCTTGTAGCCCTGTCATTCCTAAATGCCATGGCAACTAGTTGTTGCCCACCCCTCCACTGCCAATTATTCTCCCTAAAGCCACCAAGAACTTTCTGGAGCTCATGTAATGAGACCTCTTTCAGCCTCTCTCAGCCACTGTGACAACTGACCCCGCTGATCACTGCTTTCTTCCAACCTTCTCTTCCCTCAGTAGTGACAACCACATTCTCTCTATTATTGAACTTACCACAATGAGCTACATAAACACTGTTGAAAAAAAGAATAAAATAATAAGGAACCTTTTTGTTATTTATGATCCTGTGACAAGAGCTAAATACATCATTCTTACCTAGCACATCAGTGTTTTTTTAAAAGGCTATAATAATCCATGAACACATTGAAGAAACCCCAAACACTTTTAAATGTCAAGTGAACATGCATAATAAATAGTAAGGGAAGAAACTGGAAAAAAAAA
>NW_005301059.1:0-694 GCF_000412655.1 Myotis brandtii
GCTGATGCTCTATCCACTGAGGCAAACCAGCTAGGGCCTTATCGGGTGGGATTGAATTTAAACTTCAAAATTTAGAGGTACAGTAAAAAACACTTAACTACAGCCCCCTTTCCACTAAGGTAGATTTCCCACACGAGATTTTCACTCCCTGCTCACTGGATTGTAAAGGGCATCAGTAGTGCCAAGGCTGTGGGGAGGCATTCCTTAACCATAAGCTCCCGTATCTAACCAGGTTGCCGTCCCTCTGCTTACTTTGGCCCTGTGGGTTCAATCATTGTTATCTCTGTAACTTCTATGCAGATCCTTGGACACAGGATGCTGTGAATGTCAGTGATTCCATCTGCTGGTGATTCATATGGCCTTTCACTCTCTTGGGTCTGGCCTTGAAGTGCCCCTGGGCTATATGAGCAGAAGTCTCCTTTTTGTGAACTCACAGCCTTCTCTGTCCTCATCTCTTTTCCTTCTCCTTTCTAGGGATATTTTTTTTCTTCGAATCAGGTAAGGTTGGAAATATCTCTCTTATGTTTGTTTTGTACAAAAGAAATATATTTCTACATCCCAGATATATTTGTACTCCAAATTCTTGAAACATCTAAAGTCCCTGTTTAATGTTTTTGAAAAATAAAATGTAGAAAAACTGTCAAGTAGTTTTCATTTCTCCACACTTCTGTTGAAGTCAAGAGTGAAGAAACAG
>NW_005301060.1:0-694 GCF_000412655.1 Myotis brandtii
TTTTTTTTTTTACAATATCATGCAAAGATTTAAAATATCCAAGAAGTTTTTGACTAGAGAGACAAAATTATTTTCCAAGAGGATTGATTCATTGTGCATATATATATTCTGTGCCAAACTGAATAAATTTCAGAGCTAGGCCCCAAAGTCTATAAAAAGTTTGCTCAACCTAACCAACACATTCATGCTCTTAGATATTATTTTGTCTTCAAATTATGTCCTAAAATTATCAGAACATCACATGATATTGTTTATTGAGCTGAAATGCTCACAAAGGCACATTTTCTTACTTACTGAGCACAAAGTTATTTTATCAAAGGATAATATTTTTCAGTCATATTCCACTAACCCATTCACCTCTGCTGCCACTGGCCCCAAAACAAAACAAAACTAAAAAACAAACCCAAAAATTTAAAGAATAGAGGTGTTAAAATTTTACTTCATACTTAAAAATTATCCAGAGGATATTTGGGTTGCAATGAAAAAGAAATCAATAAATTCCCATCTGAATGCTTAGCACTCTTTAGTAAAAGTCTGAGACTAACAAGAAAATCAGCAAAATAGCTACATACACTATATTATCTTTCAAATCACCAATAGCTAAAGTCTTTAGTGAGAGGAAAGGGACTACATTTTCATTTGTTCTATGTAGATCAGACCGTTTAAGTAAATTACCAACAGTAATGTCTTAATG
>NW_005301061.1:0-694 GCF_000412655.1 Myotis brandtii
TCATACCTCGAAGAAGTCCTGAGGAACCTGGCCAAGACCTTGCCTGGACCCTCCTTCACCTACCATTCCCCTTTGGACACAGGTGAGGCCTCTTCCTGCCCTGCCCCAACCCTGGGCCCCATCCTGCATCTGGATCCCACAGTCACTGCCCTTCTCCCCTCAGAGCTGTCCCTGATGATCCAGGAGCAACGGAATGGAACCGTCACCCTGGGCCAGAGCCATGCACGAATGAAGCTGAACTGGACTCAGGCAGCTGGAGTCGGGGACTCAGGTAACAGCAGGTGGCCGGAGGGGGCACCTGTGGGACAGGGAAGAAAGAGCTGGGATATGGCTAGGCGTGAGGTTCCAAATATATAACCATTGGAAACTGAGCCATCGGGAGGGACTCCAGGCATCATGGTGGACTGGCCAAGCCTAATTTGGACGTCTTGGGAGGGAGGGAGGAAGGTAGCCAGCATGTCTGTTCCCCAGGCCCCCCTGTGGCAGGCATATTCTCCAGCCGAAAAATGGAGACACTGCTGGTCAATGCCTCCGTGGTGCTGGACCCTGAGAAGAAAGCCCAGCTGGAAGAGACATATGAAAGTTCTGTCAACGATGCTCAGTCCAAGCTCCTCTCCACCGTCAACACGGTCTTTCTGAGCAACAAGAACACGGAGAAACTAGACCCTCCTGTCACCTTCTCCTTCTCCTACCA
>NW_005301062.1:0-694 GCF_000412655.1 Myotis brandtii
TGAGGATCTCTAGGGTTTAGGGAAGAACAATTCCTAGGGTAAATGGAGGTATCAGATTTGGAGAAAGAAAGACTAGGAAATCAAGAGTTCTATCTTTATTAGTTATATTTTGATGGTTTTAAAATGAAATATAATTAGAATACATTAAATAGGCAATTGGATGTGGAAGTTGTGGGGAGATTTTTTAAAAAAATAATTATGCTGGTAGAGTTAAAGAGAAAAGGAAGACTTTCTTCAGGACCAATACAATAGGGGGCATGCCTTTTATAACAAGGGAGAAATATTGAACTCAACTTCACTGAAACAAAAAGCTGAATAATTTTTAAATTGGGTGGAAAAATACTGGAGGTCATTATCGGGGAGGTTGGTCAGAGATAGGGCCACCTGTGTTTGCTAAAAAATTGGTGGTAATGGAAGTCAGTCTCCTTCTTCCCACAGAGACTGGGAAATTGGGACCTTCATTCTTAGATGATTAGGATTCAAAGGAATGATCCCCAGGTCTTTGACAAAGACAATACTGACTATTAAACTGACAAGAATCTGGGGGAAGATTTACATCTCATATAGATAGAAAAAGGATTTACAATTGCAAGTGATCTAAAATAAACACTATAAAAAAAGAGAGGTCCAGGATTTGTAGGCAGGAATAAACCCATCTATACTTCAGATTAGCTGAGAAGAACCTTAGGGCCAT
>NW_005301063.1:0-694 GCF_000412655.1 Myotis brandtii
TGATGCCAATGCTGGTGTCCAGAGAGGGGTTTTGATCCATTGTCCTCCTCTGTGGCTTCCTTTCCTGCCCTGTTTGCACAGCGCCCCCTGGCTGAGAGTCCTGGCATTGTTCAGAAATCTGTGGCTCTGCCCCTCCCTTGGGACTATTTACTCAGCCAGGGGGGGTGGGCCGATGAGGGCCTGGCTCCCCTCAGCCTCTCGCTCCCAGGGCCCACCAGACTTAGCCTGGGAGAGCTGATGAATGTCCATTACCACAGTGGGCCCCATAAAAGGATTATGGGGTGTTGCTGAATTTATAAGCCTGTTCTTGTAAAGCTGCCAGACTTGGGGTGGCCACAGCCCCTATGGAAGAAGAACAAAAATGAATTTTCCTTCTGCCCAGTGCCACACACCCAGTCACTCTCATGGGAACCGTGGTGGCCTGGCTGCAAGAGCACCAGACCATGCATCTGAAGACCCAATCAAGTGGCCAGGATGCAGCTCACAGCTGAGCCACTGGATCTCGCCAGGCCTCTATGTTCCTATCTGTGAAGTGGGCCCTTCTCTCACTCTCAGAGATGGTTGTGAGGATGACTCAGCTAAGCCTTTGACGCTGCAAAACTGTCAAAGGGCCCACATCAGAGAATATGACTGAGTGATGCAGGTGACTCAGCAAAGTTGGGCAAGAGAGGTGTGCTTGTACCCTGTGTTCCCG
>NW_005301064.1:0-694 GCF_000412655.1 Myotis brandtii
ATTTCTTCATGAGGTAGACCTCATGGGGAAGAGAAGAAGGTGCTGTGCAAAGGGCACAAGACTCTGCCTAGATCTCTCTCCTCTATCCCTGCTTTGTCCTCTATCCCCCCTATCTCTCTCTATGAAACAAAGTCTTAATATATGGAGTTGGGGAAGGAAACACAAATTGTTGTCTCTAGGGTAATGATAAAAACTCTTTGCAACTGGAGGAAAGAAACCCGAAAATACCTTCTATTCCTGAGGGAGGAACTGTAACACTATGCTTTGTACTATGACCATCCTCAGATTTCGATTTCCATGGGGGTTCCTGAAACCAATCTCCCATGGATACTGAGACTACTATATATGCTGGGCCCAGAACCAGAGCTGGAGGAGAGGACAAGGATTTTAAAGGTTACACTCCCCAAACCCAGGGAAATAGTACCTATCTAAACTGAGGTTTAAACAGAGCATTAGAGTGCTTGCTGTGGCAGCACATATACTAAAGAGAACATCAGAGAATGCCACTCCTGCCCCACTCCCTCCACAACATGAACAAGCATGAAGTAAAAGAGACAGTGGGCCACTGGTGGGAGAGCTGCAATATGCAGACCCTCTCTGTAGTACAGTATAAAGGGAAGAGTGAAAGCCGAGGGTGGAACAGATAATGGGAAACACACTGGCCAACCAGCCCTCAATCTGAACACTTTGTCAT
>NW_005301065.1:0-694 GCF_000412655.1 Myotis brandtii
AAAATTTTGCTTCCTTGGCATGCAGTTATTTGGAAGAAGCTTTTAGTGCTAAGTTCTGAAAGATGCCAAGAAGTGTTTGATGGTAATGATCCAGTTTGATGTTGAGCCCAGTTTAAGCACCAAAGCAGTTTTCAGTGAGCTTTTAGATGAACTCATCAGGGTAATTTCTCTTCTACTACACACTCTGGGGTTGGGCTCAGAATGAATAGCAACATTCTCCACTAATGGTTAGGAACTACTAATAGTGCTTTTAAAAAACAAAACCTCTCTCCTGCCCTTTAGCCTCAAAAAGGGATAATTTTCTGGAAATCTCTATATTTCTATGAAGCCATTATAAAGAAAATTGAGAATCCAACTTGGAAAAATCAATTAACGCAAAGAACATTAAAACCAGGAAAACTCTGTAGGATAAAACCCCGTTCCCCGATGCCACTCCCCCAAGGAACACAGACCATAATTAAGGACACTAACAATATCAGACTAATTCAAACAGTTTTATTAATGTTTTTACAACAAAACATTTAAAACCATTTTTGTTTCTCCTATCACAAAATAAGGCCATCTGCCTACTCTTCCCAGCAAAATACTTCCTTTACTCACCTCTGTCTGCAGTGCCTTAATACTCACTAAGTGTACCTTCACTCCAGTAACACCAGGGAGTACTAAGTGGTAGCAGAAGCTATTTTTCTGTCAC
>NW_005301066.1:0-694 GCF_000412655.1 Myotis brandtii
GTAGATGCTCAACCATTGAGCCATGCCGGCAGGGCAAGATTCATGTTTTTTTGCTTAGTAACATTTATGTGCATACCCTCATGCACACAAAAATGATAAAGAGGTATAGCAAATGTTAATAGGAATAAAGGCATTAAAGTTATTTTCTTGTTTTGTTTCTTTAATTTTTAAAAAATGATGTATATTATTATTTTTCTAAATGAAAGTCTAAACTGTAAACAAATATGATGGCTTATAGATGTTTTTAATTCTATTTGATACTCATCAATAGCACCATTTTTGTGTGATAGGCAAAAGTTAATGATGTAAGAGTAAAGAATAATAAAATAAGATGAAAATTTAGTCTTATGAAGATTAAAGCTGTTTTTTAAATTGGAAAAAGGAAGATTCAAAGAGATATGGAACATTTATTTTTCTATAGTTGAAGTTTTATTATACTAAGTTATCTTCATCAAAAGATCAATTCTGCATTTCCATAGGAGACTGGCAAGAAAAAGGAAGTACAGTCAGAGATCAAGGAGAGTGTGGAAGTTAATCACTAAAGATGACTAATAATAATTTGGTCAGTTGTAGGTACTAGTTACAACACACACTTCAAAATAATTACTCCGTAGGCTTAAACATTAGTTTGAAACCAAGTAACTAAATATGCAGCATCATAGCTAAATAAGTACACAGCAACATATGTAAGGTT
>NW_005301067.1:0-694 GCF_000412655.1 Myotis brandtii
TGAGGGACCCCACCGGTGCATGAATCCGTCTGCCCCCAGGTGGTCAGTGCACCTTATAGCTACTAGACGGTTGGACAGTCGGATGGTTGCTTAGGCTTTTATATATATAAATTCAATAGTATTTACAGGACATCAACTACATGACAGGTTCTAGGCTAAGTCAGGCCCTATGTGCAAATCAAAGACGATTAAATCATTCAATGAACTTACAGTTTTATACGGATTTGATAAATACTCAAAAAACTGTAACATCCTACTAAAAAAAAAGCACTGCCATAAAGAAATGAGAGACTGTAAAGAATGATTAGGATTCTGAGAGGGAAAGGTGAAGAAGGGCTTTCAGCAAAAGAAAAAGTATTGTAGAAAAAGTGGAAAGCCCAGGAATGTGACCAGACGTTGGAGCATTTTGTTAGGTATTTTTAAAAAGTAGAAAATAAGGGTAGCAAAAGCAGACTAAAGCCTAACTGGAGAGGCCCTAAAGTGCCAAGGTTAAATATTAAAACTTCCTTTCTTAACAAGGACAAACAAAGAAAATATAGGTTCAAGGAAGAAGACAGTCACTGAAAACGGAAACTGGTCTCAATATGAACAAAATACTAGAAGAAAATAGAAATCAGGAAAACTAGGAGGGGAGCACTTTTTTGTTTTGTTTTGGTTTTTTTTGTTTTGTTTTTGTTAATCCTCACTCAAGGAT
>NW_005301068.1:0-694 GCF_000412655.1 Myotis brandtii
GACCTGCAAAGCCTTGAATGTGCCTCAAGCAGGGCTGTGCTGGCCTGGCTATTGGCACTTGGCCTCAGGTGCTGTTGGAGGTGTATGAGGGCCACTCAGGGGAGCTAGTCCTTTGAGAGCTCTGGGCAGGGCCACAGCTCACTTGGCTGGAAAGGGCCATGTCCTTTGTGATACTTACTGCTGGTGGGTAGTAAGTATCAAAACTATTGCCAAGGGCCCCGGGCCTGGGACTGTATTTGAGGCTGTTCTGTGATGACTGTGTTCATTGTATTACATGCAAGCCTTTGATATTCAGCCATGCTTCTATCAAGTGTGGTCACCCAGACTTTTTTACTCTTTTACTGAGGCATAATCTACATGTAAAATGCACACATCCTAAGTAGACAGTTCAGTGAATTTTTACCTATGTATGCACCATGTCACCACCACGCAGATCAGCACAGAGGACATTTCCATGATCCAGTAAGTTCCTTGGAGCCCTATTTTAGTCAATTCTCACCTCCCACTGGTGATCTGTATTGACACAGATGAGTTTTGCCTCTTCTTGAACTTCACATGAATATCGTCACAGAGGATGTATTTTTTGTGTGTGGTTGGTTTCTTTTTCTTAACATTGTTTTTGAGATTTATCCATATTATTGTGTATAAGAGCAGTTCATTCATTTTCCTTCTGTGCTGTACACAATATACTTAC
>NW_005301069.1:0-694 GCF_000412655.1 Myotis brandtii
AAATAACAAGAATCTAAGCAGCATCTGGAGTTCAGGAATCCCTCTGCCTCAACATTCCCATTCTCTCTCTCACAGAAGTCTCCCCGCCGAACGCTGGGAGAGGACTAACCTATCCGCTTGCTTATGTTTCTTTAAAGCTCACAGCGTTACCTCTGTTCTCTCCAGTCCAAGCCGAGAGGGGGTCCCTGAGCGGATCACCTGGGAAGGGTTACTTCAAAGCGACTGAGGGATGCAGATCGGCACGAGTTTGTGCAGATCCAGACGCTCTGAGCTTGGGTGGACTTTCTCTCGCTTGCTTGTCAACAGCTTTGAAGCTGTGCCAGGTGAAGCTGTCCGTAGCCATTAGCTACTTTGATGACATCAGACAAGTATTACCTGGCAACATCAGCCTCACATTCCTGTGGGAACTCGGGTTAATCCCGGAGGATCCTCTGAAAAGTCGTTTTTGTCTGTTTTGGGGGCTTTCTTAACAGTGTCGCTCTAATATTTCTCTTCCAGATGAGGTCAGTAGCTATATCCTAATCCTTTCCTCCTTTGCAAAGCCAAGGACCGCGGCCAGCTATTGTCTTTTTTTCTTTCTTTCTTTTTTTTCTTTTTTTTTTGCAGAGTTTTTGTGAGGGCCTCCAGGTTGCACTGGCTGTTGAAACCGAAAGGAATAGGCACTGGCCTGGGCGTGATGAATCTCAGGCTTTAA
>NW_005301070.1:0-694 GCF_000412655.1 Myotis brandtii
AGGAGGAAAGAAAAAAAGAGAGAGCTAGAACAAAGCTCTGGGAAGCCAGCCTTTCATAGTTCCAAGAATGTTTTCCAAAAGTCTTCCAGCCCAGGTCCTATTTAATGGCTCTGCTTTCCAGCTTAGCTTGACTGCACGTGTGTAGTAAAACTAAATGACGTCTGAGTCGGATTAAAACGTGACCCTCTCCGAGGCATTGGCTGTGGCCACACCAGCCGGAATATGGAGGAAGACCTGGCTGTCTAATTTGTAGCTTGTGTCGATTCCCTTTGTGTTTGCAGCCAGGTGAAAGACGAAGCGGGCAGGGCACAGGCCTCCTCCCTCAGAACCCAGAGGGCTGACTCCTCAGGGGGCCACCTCCGCAGACAGGAACAGAAGCCTTAGGGCCCCAGGGCTCGCTGATGCTGCATTTCCCCAACCCGCTACGGGAGACTGTGTTATTTCAGCCATGCTTCACTGGACGGCAAATATGTGAGCTGCTTTATGAGGATCCGGGATGTTGCCAGGTCTTCAAGTTCACAGCTGAGCTGCCTCCACACGAGTTAATCACTCACACCAGACGCTGTTTGCGGTGTGGCTGGGGAGCATGCACATCCCCCAGCACGGACAGCGAAGAGGTGTGCTGAGCCCAGAGAAAGCTCACATAAGGCCACATTTCCCAAAACGTGGGGGACTCCTGCCCCAAACTTTTTTT
>NW_005301071.1:0-694 GCF_000412655.1 Myotis brandtii
AAACCATAACCTCCTGATTCATAGGTCGATGCTCAACCATTGAGCTATGCCGGCCAGGCAAAGTAATTTTCTTTTAAATGCTGATGGGATGTGATAAGATTCCTTGTTGTTGGGAAGTTATATTTTGGTTGATCTCTCTAAAGAGTATATAACTGCTTTTATGTTTCAGGATGCCACTGGAATCATCATCTTCGATGCAGCTATCCTTCTCTTCTCTCTTACCCTCAGTGCCAGGCAATTCTATTAACTCTTCCCTTCCCCCAATGTCTTACATCACTTCCCAGGAAATGAAGTGTATTCTTCACTGGTTTGCCAGTTGGTCAGGTCCCCAGCGTGAACGTTTCCTACAAGACCTGGTAACTAAAGCAGTGCCAGGAAAATTACAGCCATTGCTAGAAGGTCTGGAGCAGCTTAGTGTGTCTGGAGCCAACCGACCACCTTGTATCTTTGAGTGCCAACTACGTCTTTGGGATCAGTGGTTTCGAGGTTGGGCTGAGGAGGAGCGCAATGAATTTGTCAGGCAGCTGGAGGTCAGTGAGCCAGACTTCGTGGCAAAGTTTTACCAAGCAGTGGCTGCTACAGCTGGTAAAGACTGATAGGCATTAAAGACAGAGAAGACAACCATAGTTGATGGAGCCGAAGCCACAACTCTACAGTGAGAACTTCAGATGTGCCACTTAAAGGTCTGGGGATG
>NW_005301072.1:0-694 GCF_000412655.1 Myotis brandtii
GAGACAGGAGGGGAAGTCTGATGGGGGAGGCGTGCTTCTGAGGTACCATCTTTCTCGACAACGACAAGTCTGGCCCAGCGAGCGGACCTGGTTGCCCCCCTCACTCCCTTTCTACGTCATAGAATGTGGGGCAGGACGAGGCGGCTGGAGCTGGGCAGTCATCTTGTGATGGTGAGGTGGAACAGGCAACATACTTTATTGTATATAGCACGAGTGCTTTACAAATATTAACTAAGTTAGCAGTAGCTCCCTCGATGTCCAGTGCTTTGAGGTTGCCAGACACAGGAGAGAAAGAACCTGGGTCTTGATTGTTGTGTGAGGAGCCCACCTCTGGGGCCTGGCCCTCCAGACTCCGAGGCGTCTTCAGGGCTGGGTGGCAGGGATCCTGTGTCTTGCAGCCCAAAGGGACCGGACCAGGAACTGCCAAACGTCTGTTCACTATCGCTTGCTGCCCTCTTCGGTTACAGCTCTCTCCTCTGTGGCAGGGCAAGACACTGCTCAGCACCCCGGCCACATCACCGACCCATCTTTGCAGCTAGAGTGGCTGCAGGACTCCATCCTGGCCAACGCGATGCAAGGGAAAGACTTCCGGAGACTCTCGGAAAGGCGCTCACTGCCCGAGGTGCGCGTCTTTTTATTGATTGATTGATTGATTTCAGGAATGGAGAGGGAGAGAGATAGAAACATCAGTGAT
>NW_005301073.1:0-694 GCF_000412655.1 Myotis brandtii
AAAAAAGAGTTCAATCCAAGATAACATATGGTATCTAACAATCATGTCTGTTTAGTTTTCTTTTAATATAGAGACTATTTCCAGTTGTTTCTTGACTTATCTGATCTTGACATTTTGGAAAAATACAGGCCAGTTATTCTATAGACTATGCCTCAATATGAGTTTTCCCCATCTTTCTTCATGATTAGATTCAAGTTATGATTTGGGGTAGAAATATATCACAACAATGTTCATCTTATTGTACCCTATTTGGTGGTATATAATTTAAATCGTCTCGTTACTGGTGTTATTAACTTTACTTGATTAAGGTGGTCCCTGTCAGAATTCTCCACTATAAAGTTATCCTTTACTCTCTTATAATTAAAATTATTTTAAGAGGAGATACTTTGACACTAAGTAAATATCCTCTCATTAAATTTTTATTGACTAGTTCTAGCATCCACTGATGTTTCTTGCCTGAATTATTATTGACAGTTGCCAAATAGTGTTTTTCTAATTCTGTCATTCCTTCTTCATTTATTAGTGGCCATTACACTGTATAAATTTTCTCTTCTCCCTATGCATGATTTAATTATGCATCAGCATGGAATTGCAGATTCCTGTTTTATTTAATGGGTTATAATTTTTATTTATTTTGATGCTCAAATTGTACCCAGAGTTGGCCTTTCTATCTGTCCCTGCTTTTCTTGAACAT
>NW_005301074.1:0-694 GCF_000412655.1 Myotis brandtii
GGCTTAGTTTTTAGTATATAAACTCCAGCTCCCATCAAAACTTGGCTACTGAAAATCAAAAGCATTAATTGTAGACTATTATCTGCCTATGAACGTTAAAACTTTAAAAACTCTGCTTTGAAACTAAAGACTACAGAGACTGCTTTGTTCTGTGTAGAATCCATCTTCCACTTCCATGGACCATACATTTCAGCTCGAAGGCAAATGGGTTAACAGAAAGAATACAGTGGGGGAATTGATTATATATTTTATTATTTACTTATTTATTAGGTGTAGAAGTGAGATTTCAATGAGATAGAAAGACACAAACACAATGAACCTTGAGACAAATCAGACTTCACATGTACTTTACAAAAAGAATATGCAAAGAGTTCTTGGAGGTCTTTAATTGAAGTGATTATTCTAAGAGAAAAGACAAGAAATATTTGTGGAGATGTTAACCTATTTACTTGAAAATATTCCTTTAGCAATTATTTTTTATTTCAGCAATTGGTTCTGTCCACACAAGATACAGTAATGCTTTATTAATTTAATCATTGTCACTGAACAAGAGTTCTGGCACATAAATATTTGAGATAACTATGACCTACTTCCTTCCTAAAGACCGGTTTCTAATTTTCTAACTTAGAATTTTTTTATACCAAATATACTAGTAAAAGCAAGGCATTGTTACTGTGAGAAAAAAAAGTCAAAT
>NW_005301075.1:0-694 GCF_000412655.1 Myotis brandtii
CTATTGTTGAGACCATGTGGAACAAGTCTGAACCTTCTTTCCCTTGACAACCACTTAAATATTGAGAATTGTTATGTATTTTTCTTGCCCCATACATATCTCCATCACTATAAATCCTTTCTTTTATAAGCTCTTTTTGGAAGGATATGTTTTCAGCTCATTTGTCATTTACAGTGGAGAAGGGTTTAAGGGAAAACCCTCATCATGATTCACCATATATCATGGTTTAGGGTCACTATGAAAATAATATTATCAAAGGATATAAATTATTGTAAATAAAGGTTATAATGTAGGAACTTATTTGTATCAGTATCTAATATACATTTATTTAAATAAGACAAATTCATATCTTGAGGCAAGTTGATTTGATTGCACAGAGGTATTAACATGAGATTGACCTGTCTAGGTAAAGGTCCAGAGTACACAGGGAGTGAGGTGGCATCCTATGCAGAAGGAGAGAATGACATGCCTCTCTCTAGTCCAGGTGGATCCTGGGTTGATAGTTATTATTACCTACATTATGGCTCCTCCCAATTATACTGATTACAAACTTGGAATGAGCCTTTCTATTTAGAGCAGCTCCTGGACTCTAATCTTGGAGATCTGCTACTGTCTGCTCAATGGCTTAGGAGCACAGGGCTGCTTAGACCTGTTACAGTGTCCAAAGGAGCCCCTTTCCTTCATCGAAGCCAAG
>NW_005301076.1:0-694 GCF_000412655.1 Myotis brandtii
TTCATTGGTTGACTCTCGTATGTGCCCTGACCAGGGACCGAACCTGGAAGCTTGGCGCATCTGGATGATGCTCTAACCAACGGAGTTACCTGACCAGGGCTGTCTTACGCTAGTTTCAATGACAAGTCAGGGAGTAACAAATGATGAGAGAAAATGTCAGTAATAAAATATCTTTATAATCTCGTTTTTTGTTTTAAAATGTCAAATATCTGTAAATAGTATACATGCCTATTTGTACCACGCTCAGGAATATAAAACAAATTTGTTTTTTTTTCTGACACTTCATTTCTCTCCCATCCCATCTGCCTTACTTCTCTCTGTGACTAGCTGGTCCTGCAGGTATTTGAATGAGTAACCCCCACCTTGACCAGAGCCTCTCCGTGATGCTCAGCCATCCTTCGATGAAAGGCTGTATTAAAGAGAATGGCCTGTATGAGAGTCCAAAGCGCAAGGATTTGTCAGTGTCCCCAGAACTGTGTAGGGGAAAAATGTACCCAGCCAGTTGCCTCAAGGATATTGTTACTGTGGAGATAAATGCATCAGTTTCCCAGATGGATGGCAGTGGCCATAAATATTACTCGACGAGCTTTCCCTGATCAGATGCTATGCTCACCAAACAACAGGAACGTTATGGATGTGGCTTGGGGGAGAGACCATAATTACCAGACAGTAGAGTATCTTTGCTCCTTACACA
>NW_005301077.1:0-694 GCF_000412655.1 Myotis brandtii
GGCAGCACATACACAAAATGTAAGATGATTTCAACTTTTGCAGATGTTAAATTTAAAGGTTTTTGGGAGGACATTTAAGCAAAAAGCTCAGGTAAGCAATCAATTTTACTGGAAAAACTGAAGTTCTCTCATTCTCCTTTTGGGTGATTGGTTTAGGGTAGAATATGCACCCAAGTTCTTACCAGTGAAATGTAAGGGGAAGTTCTGGGCCTTCTGAAGGGCCCCTTTCCTTCATGAGAAGGAGGGAATTCCTAAGGAGCAGCCTGTCCCTGCTTGGACAGCAGGCAGATACTTTCGGCCATGACGGGAAAGCAAGGAACAGCACCAAGGGGCACCGGTCCCTGATATTATTAAGCTGCTGGACTCCCCAAATGTCCACCGCCCAACTATGGACCTTTCAAACGATGAGATCATAAAAGCACTATGTGAGCAATCTTCCTGTTTTCATCATCTGCAGCTGAGAGAGAGCATTTTAACTTGAAGGTTGAGATGCGATTTGAGGATAATTCAGCGGAGTATGGGTACCTCTTTACAAAGCTGAATTGTGATGAAAAGGGAAGAGATTTAGATGTGGCATCAAGGGCGTTTTCTTTCATAAGGGGGAGACTTAAGAATATCTAATTTGGAAACAGCCCAAGTGCCCATCAGCAGACAAGGGATAAAAAGCTGTGGCACATTTACACCATGGAATACT
>NW_005301078.1:0-694 GCF_000412655.1 Myotis brandtii
CACAGATGGAGAGGGATACTTGGTTGTCAGGGTGGTCCTGGGTGTGAAAATGTTTCAAGTACAAATAAAGGATGAGCCATAATGAACACAGGGACAGAGTGGGGGAGGGAGATGAATGAAGCTAGGAGGACAGTGCATCAGCTGGGACACAGGCCATAGTCAGGGATTGTAGGGTATTTGGGGTAATGGCTTCAGGGTTATGGGGAAGCTGTGGACAGCTGGTGAGTGCATTTTAGGGTGTTTGGACATAAAGAACACAAGAAATGGCTGAAGTCACTGGAATGGGTGGGGGGGAACAAGTAAAGGGGAAAAGGAGGATGTGGTTGATGGAGGTTCTGGGGGTGATAGAAGGTCAGGTGGGCTGGGCGGGCTCTGGAGTCAGGACGACAGGAGTTCCTTAAGATAAGATGTCTAAGGCATAGGATGTTGAGTCTGCACCACCGGCATTGACTCACCTCTAACAGATAAACATGGCTGAGACCAGAGTTCAGGGAGCCGAGAACATAGTCTGGCTGTGTTCTGTTCCTTCCAGGGTTTTTCACAGCCTCTCCCATTTCTGCCTCGTTTTGCCCACACCTTCAGGAATGCAGATGACAGAGCAGACTAGACATGAGGGACTGGCCACTCAGAATCACTGTAATACAGACGCATCAGGCGCCATCAGTCCCTCCTCCAGGCCCCACTGATATCCCCA
>NW_005301079.1:0-694 GCF_000412655.1 Myotis brandtii
ATTGGTTTGTGGGGTTCCCACTGATTGAATTCTACTTTTTGGTTTTAATATAGTGTTCTTCATTTTTCTCTCTTCTTTGCCAGCAGTAGCTAATTAATCTAACATATCTTGATTTAGCCCATCAGGCAAAGCCAGAGATCCAAGCTGGAGAATCTCAGACATGTGAATTTCATTAAATGTTGAAGAGGCCACATTGAATCAGGAATAAAGGGTTGAGGTTAGAATATTTTAACAGCTTCAGATGTTTGCTGTGGCCAACTAGAATGAAAGGGTTGGTTGTTTTGTGTTTTGTTTTGTTTTTCCTGCATCAAATTTCTCTATAACAGAAAATGTTTCTGTAACAGAAAAGTTCCAGTGAGTAGAAAGAGGTATTGGACTTTAATGATGCAATTTCTCCTTGTGTTGTTTTGCAAGTGTTCCACATTTGTATGTCTTTCTTCATCAGTAAGTTTGAAGATGAGAGAAAGGTAGGGGCTGTTTATTTACTATCAGTCCTTAGTACTTTGAGAGAGCTTAATATACTCTTTTTTAAATGGAGGTACAATTGACATATAACATTATAGTAGTTTCAGGTGTACAGCATAATGGCTCAATATTTGTACATATTGAAAAATAATCACCACAACAAGTCTAGTTAATGTCACCTTGTGTAGTTACAAGTTTTTCTTGTGATAACTTTTAAGATCAACTCTCT
>NW_005301080.1:0-695 GCF_000412655.1 Myotis brandtii
GTTGTGGGCTTGATCCCCAATAGGGGATGTGTAGGAGATAGCCAATCCATGATTCCCTTTCATTATTGATGTTTTTATCTCTCCCTCCCTCTCTTTTCCTCTCTCTCGAAAATCAATAAAAACATTTTTTTAAAAGAAGAAAATTCTACCATTTGCAAAGATATAGGTGAACCTGGAGGGTATTATGCTAAGTGAAATAAGCCAAAAACAGAGAGGCAATGTTTTTATTTATATGAGGTATCTAAAATAGTCAAACTCATAGAAGCAGAGAATAAAACAGTGGTTATAAGTTCTAGAGATCTGCTGCACAATATAGTATCTAAAGGTAATAATACTGTATTGTTGTGCACTTAAAAATTTGTAAGAGGGTAAATCTCCTAAGTGTTCTTAAAACTTTCTGTACCTCTCCAAGGCATCATTCATGCCTATGGTATCATCTGTATTTGTGCACATGTTTACCTCTTTTGCTACTTTCAGTGCCCCTGAGTCTGACCAATCCCTCCTGCACAGCCTACCACAGTCAGGCACAAAATGGGTCCTTGAAAGCAATCATGCGTTTTCAAATGCCTTTTTTTCCCTGCTTGTAAAGATCTTCCCCAACATTAACCTGAACAACTCTTACGTATCTGCTAAGACCCAGCTCAAATGTCCCCTCCTTTATGAAGCCCAAAATTACTCTGCCAGGCGGAGGTAGC
>NW_005301081.1:0-695 GCF_000412655.1 Myotis brandtii
ACCAGGAATCAAACCTCGACTTCCTGGTTCATAGGTCCACACTTAACCACTGAACCATGCCTAGCTGGGATATCACCAAGTTTTAAATCCAGATCTGAATCCAAAGCACCCAAACTCTACACTGTATCATCCATCGTGTATATAAAACTAAATGGTACATATGCTAAAGTAATCCTAGATTTCTTTAATGTCAAGTGTTTTGGCTTCCAATAGTCTGCATTGTCATTAATTATTTAAATAGTTAGTGATGTTGAATGTTCACTGTATCTATCATATGATTGAGCAAGGCTAAACCACCTTGATAAAAAATTTCTACAGATGACTGCACAAATTTATGTTTTATACATCTGGGTCAGCCTTTCTACGTTTCACTAAAATTATACATTCTCATGTATACCTGCCTACCCTTTCTGAGAATGCATATAATATAGATCTATTTTCAAGATTTCTTTTGGTGGGGGCTGATGTCAGTAAAAATCACAACTGGAAGACAATGCAATTATAATTATTTAGAAAGCTAGATATACTATACTTTTGTAGGGAGTTTAGAATCTACTTTTATTAGTCAAATAGGTGACTTTGGGCAAGTTGCTTCATTTCCCTAAACTTCAACAACCTCATCTCCCAGTGGGGACCATAATACCCATACCTCATGGTTCTTATAACATACTAGAGGCCCGGTGCACGAAATTTGT
>NW_005301082.1:0-695 GCF_000412655.1 Myotis brandtii
GAAAATTAAAGATTGAGAAAACTGATTTTTTTAAACCCTACTGCTTTCCCACCGCAAGTTGGAAAAGCAGCACCCCAGAGTTCAGCCGGGTGGATATAATTACTCCCGTTTTACAAGTGCAGAGAATGAGACTCAAAGACACTGAGTCATTTGCCCAAGGTCAACACCACTGGTAGGAGGCAGGAAAGGGAAGCACTCTAGTTCAATGACAAATGAGGAGAGCTAGGAAGTCTCTCAGCTCCCGAACACAGAGAGAGTGTTGGCAAGAGGGGGCTGGAAAGGTGGGCACTTGCAGCAAATTAAGCTTTTCCTCTAGCTCCCCCACTGCCAAAAGTTCAGCTGGGACCAGCACCTCCAATGAGAGATGTTGCTGATGAGAAGCCAGGAATGAAAGGGAAATGGTTGGCTTCGTTCCTGACAAGGGCCAGTCTTCTGCATCCTGATTTGCCGACTGACTTACTAGTTGCTACTGCAATTTCACTTCCACAAAACGTGAAGGTTTCTTTTTAAACCCTCCCTAGAACGCACCAGCCCCATCACTGTCTCTAAGTCCGACTGAACATCCCATCTCCTCAGAGCTTGGCCTTTTCTAGGATGTTCTACCATGACCTCTTCCCCTTCTCCAATGGGAAAAGCTCTGCTCTGCCCAAAAACATTTTTGGAATAGATGATTATTATGGCAAGACTCTGGGTTG
>NW_005301083.1:0-695 GCF_000412655.1 Myotis brandtii
TAATGTGTTCTAACCCATAGTAATGTTTTCTCTGCATCTTCCAACAGTGTGTACAAATAAGTAAGTACCTATTCTTTTTTATATTGTATGATTTTCCTGGTTTTATTTTAGTCATCGTGGTATGTGATTCTTTGCCTCTGCTACTAAGACAACTTTAAAAAGATAGAAAAAGCCTTTAAACATTTATCATTAAGTTTAGAGAATTTTGTGGGGTGTTGACTTCAGAACCCTATGGTTTCAAACATTGCTTTTAAAAAGCATGGTGGTTTGTGGACACATAACAAATGTCTTGCTAATCCATAGAAGTTCATATCATTACCTTATATCTGGATGCAACATACGCCCTTAGGGAGGGGCTTATTATTACGAGGGAGAGGGCTATGTAAATCCATATTCAATACAGACTTCTTGATAATGTCAATGTTTGTCTCCTTGTCAGGCCTGACTAGATCATCATTGTTTTTATTTCACGATGTGGCTATGAAGAGCCCAACTGTCAGAGAACTGTCAGCGCCGCCATTTTCCTTGTTGCCCTGTCTGACCTCTGTCAGGCCGATGTCAGTTCCGGTTCTATTACTTGCTAACTCTATGACCTTGGAGGACAGTCGTCACCGCACGTTGAAAGTAAATGATTGAGCAAAGGGCCACTTCCAACCCCTCTGTGTTGGGTCCACCCTGCCACTCTTGGGAATGTG
>NW_005301084.1:0-695 GCF_000412655.1 Myotis brandtii
GTGTGCAGAAGGCAGCCAGTCAATAATTCTCTCTCATTGTTGATGTTTCTAGCTCCCTCTCCAGCTCCTTTCCTCTTTGAAAATCTATAAAAGTATTTTTGAAATAAAAGTTGTTAAGGGAGTAGATCTTCAATATTCTCACAACACACAAAAATAGTAACTACCTTCCTGCAGTGTTCACTTTGTGTATTAATCTTCACAGTGCACATTTTAAATTTACACAATGTTGCATGTCAATTATATCTCAATAAAACTGGAAAAAATAGTCTGTTGACCAGGAAGGCAGTTGAGGGCCAATTTTGAAGAGGGCAAGCACTGTATTGTACATTCTTGCCTTATTCAAAGTTCCTACCTTGTTTTAAGCAAGTAGCTAGGGAATGGGGTCTGTCTGCTAAGAATGGGCAGGAAGTTGGCTTTGAGAGTTCAGCAGAACCTCGAGGTTCAAGATTCTGAAATACACCAACACAGATACCCCTTTCAAAATCTCTGCATTTATTACTTCCACAACAGGATCAAGCCTGGCATAGAAGACTTGGCGAGGTTGATAATTCAGCCTTTTGTGATGCTCTGCCACCCTTACAGTTAGAGACTGGTCTTTAACTTTAATGGTTCTGCCCTAGGACTTCAGGAGGTCAGAGTCTTGTTAAATGCTGTCAAGAGAGTCTTCTATGTCTACCTTTGATTTGGGTATTAAT
>NW_005301085.1:0-695 GCF_000412655.1 Myotis brandtii
TATATATATAGGCTTTGCGATGCTGAAGAAGTAAATGTAAATAGGTAATGCTTATCTTTGTTACTCAGTTACTCAGGAAAGATGCCCTATCATCCCTGCCTCCTTCCCTGCTAACCCTCCTTTCTCAGCACATACCCTTTGCTACACAAAGTATATTCTAAATTTACAATCAGATGACAGGCAGTTGGAGAACACAGTCACTAAAGTAAACTGCTTTCCACAACTCATGTTTGTGACTTGCCAATAAATGCTCAAAAAGCAACGCTAAACTGATTTTTAATGATACATCACCATTGAAAGCATTTAATTCAGTGCAACACATCTAACCCCAAACTCTGCCTGGCATGTTTGACTTGACTGACTTTTTGCAAAAATCTATTTTCTTTTATACTCAACTCTTAATTCATATAATGAGCAATAAAAAAATTAAAATATAATTTCAAAAAAGAGTTCTGAAAACACCTACAAATTGATGTTACCCTTTAGTTCCCTTAAAAAAATTGAATAGGCTCAGAAATGTTGGTAAGAATTCAATTCACCATATGTCCACTTAATGACTATTTGGAAACAAGGAACAGACCTCCCACAGACAACTCTCTTTATTACTAGATTTCTTCAAAGCATGGGCTCAGAATACAATGCGTTTTGAGCTTGAGAATGGATAAGAAGCTGGCCCCAAGTAGACTAGTAAATGA
>NW_005301086.1:0-695 GCF_000412655.1 Myotis brandtii
TTTTTAAAGAAATTGATTTAGAAAAAGTTGGAAAAGAAGCCCAAGTTGATTGACAGTTTGGAGTTTGTGTTTCCTCCATCTGATCATAGCCAAAATGCAAATATGATTAAGTTCTGAGAGACAGGAATCTGCAAAGTGTCTGCCGCTTACTAGCATCTTTCCTCTAGGTACCATCCAGCCAGGGCATCAAGGCTTCAAGGGTGACTTTGTAGCTTGTTGCCTCACAAACCTCTTGGATTAGGAAAGGGAAAATAATCGTTATTCCATGCTCCAAATCTGATGCGGTGGTGGAGTTGTTATTGCAAGGTAGGGTGTTGAGTTTATGTCTGAGATCAATGGGAAAAAGAACTGAAATAGACTGTTTCCCATGGGCACACAAGGAAAAAATGGTGGCAGAGGTGCTACGTGGTTACTATCTTTGCCTTAAACAAATTCTACAATTACCTACATCATTAGGAGATAAGACATGCACACATGTACACACCCTACAAGTGCATATCCTTATTCTATTAATAAAAATTGCATAAATATAAACCCATTTTGTATAATCATTCAACAAAGTCATTCAACAGTTCATTTAGAAAACCCATTTACAAACTGAATCATAATTATATGTACTACACATTGCTCTAGGTACCTGAAATATAGAATAAGAACTGATTCAGCCCTAGCCTGTTTGGCTCAGTGGATAGAGC
>NW_005301087.1:0-695 GCF_000412655.1 Myotis brandtii
TCAATGCTCAACCACTGAGCCACACTGGCTGGGCAGAGTGCAGTATTTTTTTTTTTTAATCTTTATGTTGCTAGCACTTGTCAGAGTATTCAGGGACTTCTTAATGTTTATTATGCAATTTTTATGAATTCTGAACGTGACATTCTGGGGTTTATTATATAGGAATAACCTTTTACTTGCCTCTTGCCCCTTTAGAAATTACCTTTTCTCTGTAATTTTTACAACCTTCTTGGGGTAAAATCAGAGAACAAATTTATTTTTGTTTCCCATTGTTAGTTGGAATTTACTCATTGGGAGCAGTTTATTCACTGAATGAAATTTAGGGCAAGCCCCAGAACTTCTCAGCTCATACTCAGGTTATAAAATGTCCTTTGGTCAGTAATTGAAATGCCCATATGCATGAATAGTCAAAACTTCAATTCTGATTACATTTAAAAAGTTCTTCCTGTTGAGGGAAAAGGATGTGGTCAGGCGAGACAGAGAGAGGAGAGGTCTAGATTCTAATGTTAGTTTCCCCTGGTTTTGGCCCAAGTTTAAAGCTGATTCTTTTTCTCATGGTCTTTTTCCTGGGATCTTCACAGGCCCTTCTCAACCCCATCTCCTGGGATTTCTCACCAGCAGTTCACTTGACCTGGATTAATGTCTTTTTGCTCTTGCCAATCCCTTTATGGTAAATAATTTCATCTTCTTTGTCC
>NW_005301088.1:0-695 GCF_000412655.1 Myotis brandtii
GACCCACAGGTTGAGAACCGCTGGATTAGAAAGAGGAGACTGTGAAAAAAACACACAAAACAAAATGTAAGAAGTTCTGTAAGAGGGAAGAAATCTTTCTCTCCTCATCCTGCTAAATTTCTCATTCCACCTTCCCCTTCAGGACTATTGCTCTCAGTGACTTCCTGTCTACTTCCCCTTGTGGCTGAACCATGGATTCCTCTTCTTGACATTCATGTCTCTCTTCCATCTTCCCTTAAGCCAACCCTCTGTCCTCTTAAATGACAACTCCTGTATTTCTTTGTCTTTCTTTCTTTTCTTTTCTTTTTTTTTTTTAGGCTTTAGAATTTCAGTCATCCTCGACTTAGTAAAAATCTTTGTTATTGATTTATACACCTTTATGAATTTATACACCTTTATAAGATCCCAAGTATGATTAGTCATTGGAATCATTTAGAAAACTCTTTCAAAATATAGATTTCATAGCTCTACTTCCAGAAATTCCCAAGCAACAGCTTTATGATAGTCTTAGAAGTTTATATTTTTGAATAGTTCCCCCAAATAAAACAGATGATCCTCATGTCCTCATGTTTGAGAACCTTGATTAAAGTATTATCAAATGCATATCATAATAATTTGGTTCTAAACATGTTCTAACCTCTCTTAGCTTTTCAGAGGCCACTTAAAAGGCATGTTGCAGACATGTGATTAGAAAT
>NW_005301089.1:0-695 GCF_000412655.1 Myotis brandtii
AGATGAACAGAGCTCTCAGGAAGATGACTGCTGGGTGGCGTGTCCTCTTGGCCACCACCGGGGGAGCCCACCTGTTGGAACGGCGTGGCACCTGCCGGGGGTCCGCCTGTGTCCATGGGAGGACTCCCTACCCAGTGGCTCTCTAAACTTCACCTAATTGTGGGTCCGCCCTGTGAGGAATATTCACTTCCAGTTGCATACTTCTTCATGAAGATTAGTACAATATAAAACATCAATTGATCGATACATCTAAGCTACCTAAATATTCATACTATTTCTATCTTATTACATTTTCCGTTTTTGTTTACTGCTTATTTATTAAGACACATCCCATCATAGCGTTAAGAGTCAACGTGCTGCCGGAGGAGTACACGGTGGGATCCCCCCGTTGCTAGTGGGGAGGGGCTCTTGGGGCGCCGCTGAACTGAGCCCTTTCAGACGCCCCCACGGGAGAATGACATGTGGTGGGAAATTACTCGCGGGGAGGTGCGTTCCTCAGTCCCCAGCGCCCCAGGTCCCTGCAGCCGCTCCTGCAAGAGGGGCAGCTGTGGGCTCCGCAGAGGCAGGAGGAGGCCCCGTGCCCGCGCTTCCCTTCCAGGGCATCAGACTCACTAATGGTCCTCGCTCCATGGCGGGGGCCCACATGCTCACAGCCAAGTGCAGGGGAGCGTGCCCCTGGCCACAGGGGTCCAGAG
>NW_005301090.1:0-695 GCF_000412655.1 Myotis brandtii
TTTTTTTTCTCCATTTTTTCAAATGAAGAAACCAAGATTTACCAGAAATTAAGCAATTTTCCCAAGGTCAAACAGCCAGGAAGCTTGGAATCAAGCTTAGATTTCTTTGACTTCAGAATTCAAGCTCTTATTAATGTCTAAACTGATTCTCATCCACATGATTATGCACTAAACACATCCCCAGTGCATTATGATTTCTTTAAAAAAAAATTTCTAGTGGCTACATTATTTCACCTTGTGGATGTAATCTGGTTTAAATAATTTCCAATTGTTGAATAGTTAGGATATTTTCAACATATGCCATTATAAATGACATGTTGTCCTAAATATAAATGGCCTACAGTTTTGTGGGCCAAAACTGGCCCTCGGCCTGTGTTTATAAATAAAGTTTTACTGGAACACAGACAGCCACACACATTCATTTATATATAATCTATGGCTGCTCTCACTGCCGAGTTGAGTTGTTGTAAAAGAGACCATATGTCCCACAAAACCTCAACTCCTTATGATCTGGCTCTTTATAGAAAGCTCTGCTGACCTCTGTTCTAAATATTTGTCAACATCACTGATTATATCCTTAGGATAAGCATGGAAGAGAATCAAGCCAAATTGGTTTCCAGAAAGTTGATTCTGAACAACATTGCCACCAGCAGTTTGTTTGAAGGATCCATTTCCCGTACCTCCCAGCTTTGCCG
>NW_005301091.1:0-695 GCF_000412655.1 Myotis brandtii
GGGGTGGACAGGCGGGCAAGGCAGAGGATGCAAAACCTGAGGACAGCTGGGTGACCCAGACAGTCCCTGCACATGATGCACCCCACCCCTCCACCCCTCCCAACCTGGTTCCCCAGCTCACTTTCTTCTCCTGGCAAATCCGGTCCCTTACAGACACCGGGAGAGACCAGACCGCGCTGGGCATCACCGCAGAGCACTGTGATCTCACCCCTGCTTCGGGGCCAGGGAGGCCGTGACACGGAGCACAGTCTGGCCGTCTGACACCCACCCGTCTGGGACATCTCGGGCCCGAGGCACCCAGGGAGTGACTCACAGGGAGGGATGCAGGGCATCGAGCGGCTGACCTGGCTGGGAAGGGGAGCTACTCACTGTTGGTCAGCATCTGCAGGTCTTCCACCGACGGAGGCGAGGCCTTCCTCTCGTAGGGGATGACTGTGTTCAGATACTAGGAGACAAACGCGTGCGCTTGAGCCGCGGGCCTCTGGGGTGAGCTACGCGGGACCACCTGCTCGGGGACGGGCTTTCCTCTAAGAAACACGCTCCGTCAAAGGGCGCGTTCAACACAGCACCCGTGTAGTTCACACACCAATGTCTCAGGACCTTCTGTTTTTGGGGAGTGTCTCTTTAAAGCTAAGACTTGCCCGTATCCCCCAGGAAAAATGTCCCTCCGTTCCAACTTGGGCATTTTCCAGGGA
>NW_005301092.1:0-695 GCF_000412655.1 Myotis brandtii
TATGTGTTTGATGTCTGTCTCCATCTACTTGGATTAGACTGCCATGAGGGCAGGAGATACCATCTTCTCAGTGTCTGCAACAGCGCCTGGCACATGGCCCCAACCATAAACATCTGTTAAGTAAATGAATAGACATGGGTTGATTATCATACTCATAGACTCCTCTTCCCTTTACTTTGCCTACAAATGCCAGGCATTCCCAAAGCTAGAAATGAGTGAAAGGACAGGGTCAACCACTCTTTAGTGTGAGCCTTTTCATTGTGTAAAGAGAACTCCCAGGCGCAAACTTGTCAGAGTGCATGACCATTGCTGTTCCACACGCATTCATTTAGCACCTCATTATGCTAAATGCAGAAAGGGGAGAATAAAGAGCTTCAGCCACAATGGAAGAATTGTTTAGCAGAAGAGACAGAAATGGAAACAGATCATTTCAACCTGTAATATCAGGTGCTCTGATGGAGGTCGTCTAGTCCTACTTGGCGACACATGAAGGGTATGGTAGGCAGAACGATGACTCAAGGATGTCCGAGTTCTGATCCCCAGAACTGGGGAATATGTTACCGTTAATGGCAAAGGGGAATTAAGACTGTAGATGGAATTAAGGTTGCTAATCAGCTGACCTTAAAAAAAGATTAGTCTGAATTACCTGGGTGGGCACAGTGTGATCGCAAAGGCCCCCAAAGGGAAAGAGGCGG
>NW_005301093.1:0-695 GCF_000412655.1 Myotis brandtii
TTAAAAATAATAATAGTAATAATATTAATTACTATTGAATAGGTAAATGATATAAGAAATCTATTGGAGATTTTTAACTGAGTATATAGCTGCAAGAAATTCTCAACATCCATCTCAGATTCGGTCTTCTGGTATAAATTTATGTGAATTCCATAAAAGGTAGATGCAAACCCAAACATTATATTCAATATTGCCGGCATGAGAAATGTAGAGATCACCAAGGGCAGGGAAAATGATGAGTCCCCCAGACAAATTCATAACTCACCAAGCTCCAAGGGCAAATTCAGAACCATATCTCATGGCATTTAAATTTTACTTAGATGCAGCCACAGTGTGGCTCGGAACTATGCGTTTTTAAAGGGATGAAACAAGATCAAAAGCACAATTGATTCCATGTCCTCTGTGTGTGAGTTTTAAAGAATTCTATAAAACGTTTGAGAATTCTTGCCAGGGTACTTAAGTTTCAAACACTATGGGGGTCAAAACACAATCTATTCAATTCTCATTATCCCCAAATAATAAAAGTTTGGAAATAAATGTCGTTTGGTGTGCATCTCAAATCTGATATGAGGAGTCCTGGCTGGGTAGCTCAACTGGTTACAGTGTGGTCCCAATAGGCCAAGGTTGTGGCACATACACGAGTCAACCAATGTTTGCATAGATAAGTAGAACAACAAATTGATCTCTCTCTCTCT
>NW_005301094.1:0-695 GCF_000412655.1 Myotis brandtii
AAGTCGACGCTCAACCACTGAGCCACGCCAGTCAGGCTAATTGCAGGCTCTTTGTATTCTGTCTTCAAAGTCCTTCAAATCTTTCTTTCTAGAAAACAGTTTTAGTTGCTCCCTACAGCCTCTTCCTTTCTTAGTCAGCATCCTTTGATCTGAGATTTCTGAACTATTCTCTCTTTATTTTTCACTCATTCATTTTCTTTTTAAACTCCCCTCTGCACTGTCTCCTTGGTACAAACTTTCATGACATCAGGTTTTGTTTAGGCTGATGACACCCCTTGACTGTATCTTCAGCCATCACTTCTCTCTGTGTTTTAGGCCCAATTTATTCTCCTTTACATACAGTCAGATCCTGACCAGCAGTGTTCTCATCTCATCCAAGGCAACTCTTGAGGTCATATTGATCCCTCTTGCCTCTATTCTGACTGAAGATTTAATGCAACTTGGCCTAAAATTATATGAGCATTGGTTTTTATTTTCTCCATAAGATTTTAATTTTCTCAAGACTACAGCATGTACTTCTCTCCTCCACCCCTCCTCCCAACCAGATCTAGAAAAATAGCAAGAGTCTAATGGTTATTAAATATCCAACCAAAAGGACTTATATGCACGCATATGAGCATAACCAATGGACACAGAGAGTGGGGGTTGGGGGCGGCCAGGGAGAGGTCAATGAGGGAAAAAGGAGACTTATGTAA
>NW_005301095.1:0-695 GCF_000412655.1 Myotis brandtii
GGCCGGGTGAAATGTTGGAACTTTGGATAAAATTTGGTGTCATCCTGCCCCTGGCCCTGACTCCCTGGGTGGCTCCCTGCCCGCGGCTGGGTCCCCTGGCCCACAGCCTGCCCTCACCCCGACCCCCCCCCCAGAGCCCACTCAGCAGCAGCCTGGAGGATCAGGATTAATGGGGTGTCGCCCCCTCCCCGGGACTGGGACCCAGAGTTCCAGGCTTCAGCCCCCCTCCTTCTCCCGCCCCCGCCCACTCTGCTCCTCCTCCTCCACCTTCATCAGCCTGTTCCTCTGCCTACGATTAAACCCTCTTCCCGCCTAGTTCCCGGCCCTCCGCCTGCTTCGGACGGTCCCACAGCCCGGCCCACTCCCTGCGGCCACATCCACACCCACCGTGTGGCCGACTGGCCTTCCCAGAGCTGCTCCCGCTGGAATCCCTTCCCCCGTCACCCGCCTGCCTCAGCCGGGACCTGCCGGCCTTGCCCGCACCCGCGAGGACCTCAGGCCCTGGCCACGCCCGTCACGGGCTGTGAGAAGAGAGCCGAGCCCCATCGTTCCTCGTGGCATGTGGCCTGTAGGCGCCAAGGTCCGCCAGACCCATCGCAGCCCCTCGTCACCTGCATCCCCTCCCCGCTGGCCCTCTACCCCGTGAACTCAGGCCCCACCTGCTAGAAACCTCGGCATTCCCCAATGCTTTTGGG
>NW_005301096.1:0-695 GCF_000412655.1 Myotis brandtii
CCCTGACTGAGATTGACAGGCAGAACCCCAGGAAAGCCGGCTGATGGGACCTGTGGGCACACAGGCCTGTTCGAGGACAGGCCATGCCAGCTCTCACTTGGGTTGAGAAACTCAAATTCACCCACAATCACACAAAATGCCAGAGGCGACCCCAGAGCCCCGGGCGCCGGGCCTGCCGGGCCAGTCTTTCCCGGTCACCCACGGGGGAGCCGACCAGAGTGTGTCCTAGTGAAAACCCATCTCGCCGCCTCCTCCCACCGACGGCCCTTAGAGCTACGCGTTGTGGGTTTGGGGTAATGTCTTCCTCTTTTCTACTGGGTCATACACCCTGTAGGCGAGGATCACGCCTCATCATGATTTACTTCCATGTGCCCAGTAGACGACGATAAACGCCTGCTGGCCTGAGACAACAGCAGAGGCTCTTGACTTAGCCGGCAGGGCTTCCCTCCTCCCGGTGCTGGTGTGACACCAGGGCATGTGGCCTAGCAGCCAGGAGGCCGGGGCAAGAGAGGAAACAGCAGCTCACTCGCCGAGGACTTAAACATCTTGCCGGCGTCATCACTCCACGCAGCAGCTGCTTCCTACTTGCAACCGAGGCCTCTGCGCACCTCGGGTTTCATCAGCATCAACGAGCCACCTGCTTCCTGAGAGCGGCTCAGGGAGGTGCTATTTATACCCCTTCCCTCCGGCAGCCA
>NW_005301097.1:0-695 GCF_000412655.1 Myotis brandtii
GGAATAGAATGTGTAATATAAGGTGAAATTAAGTTTAAAAGAAAGAAGCTGTTGCTAGTACTTTGCTATGTTGATCTCTGCTTGTTGAAACCTTGTTTTCATTCAGATGGAAGGCCAGAGGCAAGCCTGTATATGAACTGGCCCATGGCAACAAATCGTTAGTAGCAAATTGATTCTGTGTATATCAAATCCTCAGAATTAATTTCTTAAATCACATTTCAAGGTATAAAATTACAAATACAATGTGATGGATGGCTATAAAGTAGACATTTAGTCCTCTTCAATTTAGTTATAGATTTTCTGTGGCATGTCACCTGTTCAAAGCATTATACAGAAAGTCCATACATCATGGAGAATAGTTAGTAAGAACATAAATTGTAACAATTTAGAATGTCTCTGTGACTCTTAATATCTACTGGTTTTACTCTTGGTTGCCTTTTTTAGGGCTCAGAAGCTGGGAGCCCTGCAAATCTGTGTTGCTGCTGCTGCTGCTGTTGTTTGTTTGAGAGAAGATGGTCAGGGAAAAGTTTAAATCATGGGAAGGGGAGGGGTGTAGCAATGTTGTCAGGACACTAAGCGTTGTTTCAACGTTTTCTAAGATGGATTGCAAATTCTCAGAGACTAAAACTGTTTCCAGACATGCTATTCAAATAGATACGATGGAAACTCACTTTCCTGTGTACACTCACTGAACT
>NW_005301098.1:0-695 GCF_000412655.1 Myotis brandtii
CAGCCTCTGCTTGCAAAATCAAGACTCAGAGAAGAAGCATAAAGCGTGAAGGTCATTTCTGAGAGTGCACGTGGCAAGTCAGACACCTGGCTCTGTACCATGGCGTCCTTACAACGTACACACCAGTGACGCTCAAGGGCTGGGTCAGAAATCAAAGGCAACATGCCTGGAGAATCCCAGTCACTCATGGGTACAGGATAAGTATCAGCCATGGCTGTGATCTGACACCTGTTCATTAAAGCCTCTCTGGATTGGTTCACAAGAATCCTGCTGACTTCAGTGACAAAGACCTCCGACATAGCATTACAGAAGCTGTGCCCCACTCCAGGGAGCCCTGCAAAAGCGCTCTGGGAAGGACCTGCTGTAACACAGCGGGAATCAGTGTCCAGTTCCAGCCCCAGAGAGGTTATCAGATTAGCGGAGAATTGCCTGAGACCCTTGGATCATCTCAATGTACCTGCAAGGAGATAACTATAATCTTCCCCGAAGAAGAACAGTGGAGGGCAGCACTTCTAACCTCTCCGTGTATCCCGAGTAATAGCTCCACTAACAATTCCTGTGCCAAATACAGAGGTTAGTGCTTTGCTGCATCTCATTTAAGCCTCTTAACAGTCATATATGAGTAATTTCTGTTAGTATTCTGAAAGTGCAGATAGGAAACCGAGTATCAGAGAGCATAAGCAGCTGCTCAGTGA
>NW_005301099.1:0-695 GCF_000412655.1 Myotis brandtii
AAAAAAACTCTTCCATTAATGACAACCATAAAATGATTTAAAAAAATCTTAATCACCTAAAAGGGACAGAATCAAGTACAATATATGCAAACACTTGGAAAGGGTGGTTATCATAGCCATAGTTAAATCGTGACTACTTTTCTAAGATCAGTGAGTGGCATAGTAGGACCAAGAATGTCTACCTCTTCAGACACTAAAGGTGAAATCTAAATCACAGGCATGAGGTGACATGAAGGATTTCATCCTCCACATGCTTTTCTGCTATTGGAATTTGTGTTTACTTTCCAGCTAACTAAACCCCTTTTCCAATAATCTCGTGTTAAGAGTTAGCAAGAGGATTGAGTAGATCAGACCAGCCCCATATTTTAGACATTACCCACAGTGCCAAAAGAAGAGATATAGACCAACAAACGCAATGATGCTGGATCTAATAGCCCAAGGAACTTGTGGAGTGTATTAACATGACAGTTTCATTGTTATAAGGTCATTTAGAAAAACTGATGCTCTGGGTCTCTGCCATTTGTTTTCTCCACAAAATAAAGCCCTCGGCAGAGAATTGTGGATTGGAGGATAGACCAGATTCACAGTTCCTTGTAGAAATTCTTACCCTTCCATATAGTGAAATCAATTATTTATTTTCAGTCAGCAATTATAATTGACTAATGGCCTGGTGCATGAAATTCGTGCATGGGGTG
>NW_005301100.1:0-695 GCF_000412655.1 Myotis brandtii
AAGAAAGAATACTGTCCAAGAACCATTTAAGTAGAATCTGAACACATGGAATTTGGAAAGAGGACTTGCTGCCTCTGTGGTCCTTCAGGTTGGAATTGATATCTTTAGCTGTCAGCAGTGATTGAAGACCATAAATCACTTGCAGCCCTTATATCAGATTTTCAGTTTTATCATATTTAATTAATGAGAATTGAATTCCATGTTAGAAAACATGAAAATTCCAGATTCTGAATGATGGGCATACTCGTTACATTGTCTTAATTTTGTCATTATAGAGAAAAAAATTCCCTGGGCCCTGAATTAAGCTATTTGTCTGACTACCTTGCTTGTCTTCTCTTAAATATTCTTTTTTATTAATGCTGTCCCAGAGGCTCTGTCCAACTTCACAGGCACTCAAAGGCAAGGCTGTTTGGAAGGCAGAACAGGGAACTTCCATTGCTCCCTGAGTCCAGGTTCACTCCACCAAAAAATCTTCCAGTGCATAATAAATATTGAATACCTTGAAAATGGAAATATTTCTATTATATAATTATTTCTAAATACAATTTTAATTAATTCTAAATATAAGCTTATGAGAAGATTGTCCCTACAATCTGTGGCCTGCAAGTGTCCAGCAAGTTGCATTTCAGAGGCCAGGCAGAAGAATAAGCTGAATGAAGAAAGACTAGAGCAGAATGTGTACTTTTCCCTTCAAA
>NW_005301101.1:0-695 GCF_000412655.1 Myotis brandtii
ACATACATACCTTTTCACTTAAAGGAAGCACTTTATGGCTTTACTTTGGTCTATTCAAATTGCCACTATCACTACTCTTGCATTTTGGGGCCATTATTCAGTAAAATTAGGGTTACTTGAACACAAGCACTTCCTCAGTCTATCTGCTAACAGAGATGGCTACAAAGTGACAATGAGCAGGTAGCCTATACAGCACGTACGTGCTATAAAATGTATGATTCAAGTCCAGGCATGAAGCAAAACAGCATACATTCTGCTACTCAGAACAGTGCACAATTTAAAACTTAAGAACTCTTTATTTCTGGAATTTTCTCTTTAATATTTTTGGACTGCAGTTGACCACAGGTAACCAACACCATGAAGAGCAAAACCACAGATAAGGGGGAAATTACTGCATATGAATCACTTTACACATCAATCCCATGTAGTTTAATTTAATGTCTTTGTCGAATTATAGTAAATTTCAAAGTGTGGCAAATAGGTATAGAAATTTGATTCAAATATTTTAAATTTCAGTTGAGAAGACTAGAAATAAGGTAAATGTTAAACATTTGTAACTTCTGATACCAGTGTGATTGGCCACAGTGAATTGGGGAGGCGGGGAGTGGGGGGGAGTGAATCCAGGACTATAAAAACAGTGGATGTCAAAACCAGTTTGAGCCGTGACCGGTTTGGCTCAGTGGATAGAGCATCGG
>NW_005301102.1:0-695 GCF_000412655.1 Myotis brandtii
GCTCCAGTATGGAGAATGGATGGACATTGAACCAGAGTCAAGTGGCAAGATTAATTTAAAAGCTATTGTATTAACTCAGAAAAAGGGATTGTAGCTTCAACTTTTAATAGCAAAGATAAACTTGGGAAGATGTAGACAGACTTTAAAAATATTCAAGAGATAATGTGTATGGAATTTAGTGAAGGATGAATGAAAAAGATGTACATTTTTGAGAAAACACGAAGGTTTTTGTCTTATATAATTGACTGGATGTGGTGTCACTTGCTGAAATAAAATAAAAACAAAACTGGCTGTATAGGATTGGGAACAGAGTGGAAGAAAGCAATTGGGCTTCTCTCTGCTTTGTAGGTGGAATTCATTCCTGACCTCCTAGAAGGCAGAGTCCCTCTGGTTCCGTCTCCAGACAGTAATCTTTCTTCCTTTTTTTGGGAGGGGGGGTGGAGGTGAGGAGAATGGGGGTGGGAAGAAGTTACCTGGCTACAGATGGTTGTGGAGAAAATTGGTGCATCTGCATGCATAGACATTCTGCCAGTCCTTCTGTCTTCAAGACACCCTATACTCTTGCTTTCATCGGTATTTGGTGCCTTCAATTTCAAGCCTATTGAGCATTTGGAAATATAAACTATCTTCAACTGTCTTACTTTGTTGCTTTGGTTGCCTTTTTAAAATTAAATGTATTGGGATGACATTGGTTA
>NW_005301103.1:0-695 GCF_000412655.1 Myotis brandtii
TTTCTTTAGCAGATGTTGTTTTTTCTAAATAGGGTATTTCTGGAAAAGACAGTTAAACAAACCACACAAAGTAAGTACAATGAGGAAAGACTTAAAAGATTGGCAGGTTTGTGCATGAGCAGTGAGATGCCTGAGAGGACAAAGTATAGAGGTCATAGAGGTCTTCGCTCAGATCTCAGTTCAAGAAAACTCACTGCAGTAGCAGAGTTGGTGGGCAGCCTCCAGCTACTGCACCTTTGAATCCACCATGATTTTTCATACCAAAGCCACACTTCCTATGCTCTGCTCGCAATGCCTGAGCATCCTGAGCTTTCTATAAGCCTCCGCCATGCCTGCCTGATGTGGACTCTTCCAATGAGCAGCGTTTGCTTGGGGACTCCCATCGTCCTTGATGTGACTTTTGCAGAATGGCTATGGGATCTTGTGTTCTTCCCACCCAATCCTCCTTCTTTCCTTATGTCCTTTCACAGGTCTTGGCCTGAATTGCTGTCTGAGGCTCTCCTTGCCCACTCTTGCTCCCTCCCCTGTTCCTTTATTACTCTCAGCATTTTCAAACAAACCTTGCCACCTCTAATTCCATCTTGGGGCCTTCCCAGAGTACTCAAACTCATAGACTAATAAACAGGCATAAATTACACTCTACTTACTTCCCAATATACCCTCTCTTGTAAAAAGTCCCTTTCCTATTTAGTTCA
>NW_005301104.1:0-695 GCF_000412655.1 Myotis brandtii
GCACCTCCCGCCTTAGGCATGAGCATCAATAATGCAAGTGGCTGTGGGTCCTGACCCCTCGAATACAATGAAGCAGAGGCCTCGCAGGAAAGAGGAGACGCTGCAGCTGCGGACAAAGGCCGAGGACAGGGCAACTGTTCCGCCAGGGAGTCGCTGCCAGCTAGGCCGCCTGGCACCGGGCCACACCCAGCCGCCGCAGCCTCACTGCTTGCGGGGCAGGGGGTGAGGGGTGCGGAAAGGACCCGTCTGAGCCCTCCTCTCAGTCCTTGGGCTCTAGGGGCCACCCACCCGCCTCCCTTAGCCCCTGGATTCCCCAGAAGACGGGGACCAGGCTGACCCGGGCACACAGCGAGCACTGCATGAGTTTTGTTAGCTTGTTGTCGTTCTTTGAGATTGTGAAATATAACGGAAAGAAACCAGCATAGCATAAATGTACACCTTCAGCTGGTCAACTGGACACCTGGGAAAGGGGGGCCCTACCCCCTAGGGCAGTTCTCTCTCCTCTCTTCCTCCTCCTTTTCTCTTTCACCCCCTCACCTGCTTTGTCCACAAGTATTGTGAGCGCCTGCACCCTGTGCCCAGCCCTCTTCCGACTCCACACTCCCTCCTTCCAGGAACCATCTCCTCCTCTCAGCCTCACCCACCCTCCAGGCCTCACCCACCCTCCATCAACGACTTTCACTCCTTTGGTTGGT